>NC_046157.1:32475408-32570094 GCF_011064425.1 Rattus rattus | reverse complement strand
AAGGAAATAGAAGCAGTCATTAAAGGTCTCCCAACCAAAAAGAGCCCAGGTCCAGACGGGTTTAGTGCAGAATTCTATCAGACCTTCATAGAAGACCTCATACCAATATTATCCAAACTATTCCACAAAATTGAAACAGATGGAGCACTACCGAATTCCTTCTATGAAGCCACAATTACTCTTATACCTAAACCACACAAAGACCCAACAAAGAAAGAGAACTTCAGACCAATTTCCCTTATGAACATTGACGCAAAAATACTCAACAAAATTCTGGCAAACCGAATCCAAGAGCACATCAAAACAATCATCCACCATGATCAAGTAGGCTTCATCCCAGGCATGCAGGGATGGTTTAATATACGGAAAACCATCAACGTGATCCATTATATAAACAAACTGAAAGAACAAAACCACATGATCCTTTCATTAGATGCTGAGAAAGCATTTGACAAAATTCAACACCCCTTCATGATAAAAGTCCTGGAAAGAATAGGAATACAAGGCCCATACCTAAACATAGTAAAAGCCATATACAGCAAACCAGTTGCTAACATTAAACTAAATGGAGAGAAACTTGAAGCAATCCCACTAAAATCAGGGACTAGACAAGGCTGCCCACTCTCTCCTACTTATTCAATATAGTTCTTGAAGTTCTAGCCAGAGCAATCAGACAACAAAAAGGAGATCAAGGGATACAGATCGAAAAGAAGAAGTCAAAAATATCACTATTTGCAGATGATATGATAGTATATTTAAGTGATGCCAAAAGTTCCACCAGAGAACTACTAAAGCTGATAAACAACTTAAGCAAAGTGGCTGGGTATAAAATTAACTCAAATAAATCAGTAGCCTTCCTCTACACAAAAGAGAAACAAGCCGAGAAAGAAATTAGGGAAACGACACCCTTCATAATAGACCCAAATAATATAAAGTACCTCGGTGTGACTTTAACCAAGCAAGTAAAAGATTTGTACAATAAGAACTTCAAGACACTGAAGAAAGAAATTGAAGAAGACCTCAGAAGGTGGAAAGATCTCCCATGCTCATGGATTGGCAGGATTAATATAGTAAAAATGGGCATTTTACCAAAAGCGATCTACAGATTCAATGCAATCCCCATCAAAATACCAATCCAATTCTTCAAAGAGTTAGACAGAACAATTTAAAATTCATCTGAATAACAAAAACCCAGGATAGCTAAAACTATCCTCAACAATAAAAAAGGACTTCAGGGGAATCACTATCCCTGAACTCAAGCAGTATTACAGAGCAATAGTGATAAAAACTGCATGGTATTGGTACAGAGACAGACAGATAGACCAATGGAACAGAATTGAAGACCCAGAAATGAATCCACACACCTATGGTCACTTGATTTTTGACAAAGGAGCCAAATCCATCCAATGGAAAAAAGATAGCATTTTCAGCAAATGGTGCTGGTTCAACTGGAGGTCAACATGTAGAAGAATGCAGATCGATCCATGCTTATCATCCTGTACAAAGCTTAAGTCCAAGTGGATCAAGGACCTCCACATCAAACCAGACACACTCAAACTAATAGAAGAAAAACTAGGGAAGCATCTGGAACACATGGGCACTAGAAAAAATTTCCTGAACAAAACACCAATGGCTTATGCTCTAAGATCAAGAATCGACAAATGGGATCTCATAAAACTGCAAAGCTTCTGTAAGGCAAAGGACACTGTGGTTAGGACAAAACGGCAACCAACAGATTGGGAAAAGATCTTTACCAATCCTACAACAGATAGAGGGCTTATATCCAAAATATACAAAGAACTGAAGAAGTTAGACAGCAAGGAGACAAATAACCCTATTAACAAATGGGGTTCAGAGCTAAACAGAGAATTCACAGCTGAGGAATGCCGAATGGCTGAGAAACACCTAAAGAAATGTTCAACATCTTTAGTCATAAGGGAAATGCAAATCAAAACAACCCTGAGATTTCACCTCACACCAGTGAGAATGGCTAAGATCAAAAACTCAGGTGACAGCAAATGCTGGCGAGGATGTGGAGAAAGGGGAACACTCCTCCATTGTTGGTGGGGTTGCAGACTGCTACAACCATTCTGGAAATCAGTCTGGAGGTTCCTCAGAAAATTGGACATTGAACTGCCTGAGGATCCAGCTATACCTCTCCTGGGCATATACCCAAAAGACGCCCCAACATATAAAAAGACACGTGCTCCACTATGTTCATCGCAGCCTTATTTATAATAGCCAGAAGCTGGAAAGAACCCAGATGCCCTCAACAGAGGAATGGATACAGAAAATGTGGTACATCTACACAATGGAATATTACTCAGCTATCAAAAAAAACAATGACTTTATGAAATTGTAGGCAAATGGTTGAACTGAAAATATCATCCTGAGTGAGCTAACCTAATCACAGAAAGACATACATGGTATGTACTCATTGATAAGTGGCTATTAGCCCAAATGCTTGAGTTACCCTAGATGCCTAGAACAAATGAAACTCAAGACGGATGATCAAAATGTGAGTGCAGATCGCTCATGAGAGACACAGCCAGAATACAGCAAATACAGAGGCGTATGCCAGCAGGAAACCACTGAACTGAGAACAGGACCCCTGTTGAAGGAATTAGAGAAAGAACTGGAAGAGCTTGAAGGAGCTCGAGACCCCATATGTACAGCAATGCCAACCAACCAGAGCTTCCAGGGACTAAGCCACTACCCAAAGACTATACATGGACTGACCCTGGACTCTGACCTCGTAGGTTGCAAATGAATATCCTAGTAAGAGCACCAGTGGAAGGGGAAGCCCTGGGTCCTGCTAAGACTGAACCCCTAGTGAACTAGACTGTTGGGGAGAGGGCAGCAATGGGGAGGGTTGGGAGGGGAACACCCATAAGGAAGGGGTGGGGGGGGGGGATGTTTGCGTTGAAACCGGGAAAGGGAATAACACTCGAAATGTATATAAGAAATACTCAAGTTAATAAAAAAAAAAGGAAGGAAAAGGAAAATATTCAATGAAATATTTAATAATTAATTTGAACGCAGTTTTAATTGTCATGTTAATGTTTTGCTGAATATTACAAACTCTACTTGTAATTGAACACACATGATTGCAAAATCACTAAACGTACTGAATATTACTGCATACCTTACTGCAGAATAATACAATATAAAAGTTATACTAGTGCTAAATATGGCTCAATAAATTTATCTAAAACATACTCAGTTGCATTATCCTACAATGTCTTTTGTGTGCAGTTCCATTACATTTAATTACTTTGTCCTTTCAAGGTATTATTTTGTATACTTTCTACAATAAGAAGGAAATAGGCTTTCTATAATTTACAAAGAGATTGAGACAACAGTAGAATAATAAACAATCACAGTAGCACGAAAAGCAGATCCTGCTGGTATTACCATTATAATGCAAGCTCATCAAAGTCCTTTACATCTTTCATATTATTCCAAGACAAGATAAAAATAGTATACTAAGGATAAGGTAGACTCATTTTAACAAATATTCATGGTACATCTTCTCTCTTAAACAAAATGTATTGTTAATTAAAACACCATCATACTACCAACAGTTCTGATCATCTCTGTTCTCTCTCTTTATTACATTAAGAAAGATGAAATACAGTCTAAAGGCAGATTCTTGGGTCCTCAAGACAGAAAATGTTGAAGGTTTCATATGTACCAGGTGCTAATGATATCCTGGTTTAACTATCTGTCTTCCATGAGTGGGTTTTAATCTTTATCACCCTTTCCCAGTACCCTAGGAGGTCACTAAGAAATCTAATGCATTCCTTTCTATTGGAAGCATTTATCTAGATCAGGGGTTCTCAACCTGTGGGTCTCAACCCCTGTAGGTAGAGGTGTCACCTAAGACCATTGGAAAACACAGATGTTCACATTACAACTCATAATAGTAGCAAAATTACATCTATGACTAGTAATAAATAAAATTTTATCATCAAGAGATCACCACAACATGAGGAACTGTATTAGAGGATTTCACCATTAAGGTTGAGAATCACTGATCTAAATGCCTTCAATGCTGCCCATATACGACTTGTAAGACAAACAACTGGCAGAAATATGACACTCGTGTTTATTGTAATAATAATAAAGTCAGTTGTCTCTAACCCAGGAGGGACAAAACTAACAGAAGCTAATATTAGGCATTTTAAAAAGCTAGAAACGGGGGTTGGGGATTTAGCTCAGTGGTAGAGCGCTTGCCTAGCAAGCGCAAGCCCTGGGTTTGGTCCCCAGCTCCGGAAAAAAAAAAGAAAAGAAAAAGCTAGAAATGATCTGTGGCATGATGGCTCAATGAGTAATGATGCCTGCAACCAAGCCTAAGGACCCTAGTTCAATCCCCAAGAACCACATAGTGTGAGGAGAGAACAATTGAATCCTACTAGTCCTCTAGCCTCCACATGAGTGCTGTTGTATGCACGCCCACACATACATGCACAGATAAATAAATGTAACATAAATTAATTATTTAACATAAATTAATTGAATAAAACCCTAGACCCCTAGGTACTTATTAGAAGCATGGTGAATAGTGTATTTAATGACAGACTCACGCACCCAAACCTCAGGAAAAGCAAGAGGATGTCTAGTTAATTAATGCTTAGGTAATTGTACATATGCTTCATTTTATTAAAGCAAACTCATGAAAGAAATCATGTAATTAGCTGACATTATATACACAATATCAATGTCCCTATATAGAAAAATATGTAGAAGTTCAAAACTGATAATCACAGCATTTTCGACCTCAAGAAAATTTTAAAAACAAATGTAGATTTTGTACATAAATAAATAAATGGCCTATATATAAATCTCTAAATAACATGCCACTATTTCACCCACCTATAACATTGCATACACTGTCTCTTTATCTGGAAGTGTCTTCTCCATTCTGTCCACAAGGCAAGTTTCTAACCCATTGGTAATGACAATCATGCATAGCTTGCTATCCTTTGATGGCCACCAAAGAGCAGCTTGGGACACAAACAATGCTTTGCTGAATAAAGAGCCCTCACAGTCTGCATTGACCATGTATACTTGCATGAAAGTACCCTTCCCTTTCTGGGCTTGCTTTTTGCTCTAATCATGAATTTGTCTTATAGAATCTAGCCAGCCTTGCTGCTAGATCATCTCCCAATTGGAAAGTGAATAGGATCCTTTATGGTAGCACAAGCAGAAGACGTGCATGCATTCCTCCTGATCTTGCTGTAAGACACTGTCATGGGATTAGCTTAACATCTGAACATCTTGCTCTCCTTTGTCTACCCACTGTCTGTGTGAGTCATGTCTGCCTTGGTGAAATCAATACTTGCAAGCCAGAGAATGGATTGACATCTTAGGACTGATAATAGTTATGATAGATTTTAGGTGATTTGCTGTTCTCCAAGAAGAGAGTAAGGCGAACACCCTAGGCGTGATAACATTGTCCTTGATTTGAAGTAGGAAAAGTTATTTCTCCATTGTCAAGTACACTACAGTACTCTTATTTGTAGAATCCCACCAATGTTAATATTATCTGAAACTCTTTGTTCCAATATCTACCTTTGTTAGTGAATTTTAGTTATCTACTCTGGTTTCTATTTCATTATGACAATATAAATATTTTAATTCACAAATGAATTAAAGAGAATTTGACCAGGGGATATAAATGTCCCCCTTTAGACTGATAGATAAATAAATAATAGATAGATAGATAGATAGATAGATAGATAGATAGATAGATAGATAGATAGACAGATAGACAGATAGAGAGAGAAAGAGAGAAAGAGAGAGGCATGTAGGTGTAAATAAATAGATAAATATGTCCCCCTTTATATATATGACAAATATGTATGGTACATATACATACACAGAATACATATATATGAGGATATATATGGATATATATATGAATATATATGTCTTACATGTTGACTCAATAATACCCATTTTTCAATCAGTGCTGAAAGTATTATTTTTCTATTGCATGACAACATACACAGACAAAGGCCATTTTAAAAGTGCCATATTTTAATCAACAGTTTAAGGTTATAGACCATCAGAGCACTGTGAGTTTAAGACCACCTGTCCCATCACATCAACACTCAAGAAACATAGAGAAAAAAAGTTGGTTGCTGCAAAATTTATTGTATTCTGCTTTTATTACATGGTCCTTTCTTAGGTGTATTTTCCTTTTCTTTTTCTTTTTTTTTTCTTTTACTGGATTTTTTTTATTTACAATTTAAATGTTATCTCCTTTGGTGGTTTCACCTCCAGAAACCCAATATCCCATTGCCCTCGCCCTGAATCTATGAAGATGCTCCCTCACCCACCAACCTACTCCCTCCTACCACCCTGCCTTGCAATTCCTTACACTGGGGCATCAAGCCTTCAAAGGTCAAGGGCCTCTTTTTCCATAATGCCCAACAAGGCCATCCTCTGCTACATATGGGGCTGGAACCAGAAGTCTATTCCTGTGTACCCTTGGGATGGTGGTTTAGTCCCTGGGAGCACTGGCAGGCCTGGTTGGTTATATTGTTGTTCTTCCTATAGGGTTGCAAATCCATTCAGCTCATTCAGACCTTTCTCTAACTCCTGCACTGGGGACATCAATCTCAGTTCAATGGTTAGTTGCATGTCTGGCTCTGGCAGAGGCTCTCAGGAGACAGCTATATCAGGCTCCTGTCAGCATGCAATTCCTGGCGTTATCAATATAGTCTTGGTTTGGTGTCTGTATATGGGACGGATCCCCAAGGTGGGGAAGTCTCTGGATGGCCATTCCTTCAGTCTCTGCTCCAAACTTGCTCTGCATGTTTCCTCCTCTGAGTATTTTGTTCCCCCCTTCTGAGAAGTACTGAAGCATTCATACTTTGGTCTTTCTTCTTAGTGAGCTTCATATGGTCTGTCAATTATATGTTGAGTATTCCGAGCTTTTGGGCTAATATACACTTAACTGTGAGTGTGTAACATATGTGTTCTTTTGTGATTGGGTTACATCACTCAGGATGACATTTTCTTCTTCCATTCATTTGTGTAAGAATTTCATGAAATCATTGTTTTTAATAGCTGAGTAGTACTCCATTGTGTAAATGTACCATATTTTCTGTATCCATTCCTCTGTTGAAGGACATCTGGTTTGATTCAAGCTTCTGGCTATTACAAATGAGGCTGCTATGAACATAGTGGAGCATGTGGCTTTGCTATATGTTGGAACATCTTTCAGGTGGGGAAAAGAAGTTTTATAGCTGGATCCTTAGGTAGTGCAATATACAATTCTCTGAGGAACCTCCAGACTCATTTCCATAGTGGTTGTATCAGCTTGCAATCCCACCAACAATGAAGTGTTCCTTTTTCTCTATACCCTAAAAAGCATCTGCTGTCACATAAGTTTTTGATGCTAGCTATTCTGAATAGTGTGAAGTGGAATTACAGAGCTGTTTTTATTTGCATTTCCCTGAAGACTAAGGATGTTGAACATTTCTTTAGGTTCTTTGTGGCTATTTGGTATTCCTCAGTTGAGAAATCTTTTTAAATAGGGTTATTTGATTCTCAGGAGACTAACTTCTTGAGTACTTTGTATATAATTGGATATTAGCCCTCTATTGAAGGACGGATTGGCAAAGATTTTTCCCAAATCTGTTGGTTGCTGTTGTGTCCCATTGACGGTTTTTTTTGCCTTACAGAAGTTTTGCGATTTTATGAGTTCCATTTGTCAATTCTTAATCTTAGAGCATAATCCATTGGACTTTGGTTCAGGAAAAGTTCCCCTGTCCCCATGTGCTCAAGGTTCTTACCAACACTGTCTTCTATAAGTTTCCCTGTATCTGCTTTTATGTGGAGGTCCTGGAACCACTTGGACTTGAGCTTTGTACAAGGTGATGAGAATGGATCAATTTTTTCCATTGGATAGTTTAGTCCCTATATCAAAGATCAAGTGACCATCAGTGTGTGGGTTCATTTCTGGATGTTCTATTCTATTCCACTGATCTACCCGCCATAGAATTTTTAAACTATTGCTCTGAAATACAGCTGGAGGTTAGAGAAGGTGATTCCTCCAGAAGTTCTTTTAATGTTGAGGAAAGTTTTTGCTATCCTGTGTTTTTTGTTATTGCAAATAAATTTGCAAATTGCTCTTTCAAATTCTGTGAAGAATTGAATTGGAATTTTGATGGGGATTGCACTGAATCTGTAGATTGTTTATGGCAAGATGGACATTTTTACAATATTAATCCTGCCAACCCATGAGCCTGGGAGGTCTTTCCATCTTCTGAGATCTTCTTTAATTTTTTTTCTTCAGAGATTTGAAGTTCTTGTCATACAAATTTTTCACTAGGTTAGTTACAGTCACATCAAGGTATTTTGTTGTATTTGTGACTATTGTGAAGGGTGTCGTTTCCTTAATTTCTTTCTCAACCTGTACATGGTTTTAGTAGAGGAAGGCTACTGATTTGTTTGAATTAATGTTATATCCAGCCACATTGCTGAAGTTGTTTATTACATTTAGGAGTCCTCTGGTAGAAATTTTCGGGTCAATTAAGTATACTATCATATCACCTGCAAATAGTGATATTTTGACTTCTTCTTTCCCAATTTATATCATGTGATCTATGTTTGTTGTCTAATTGTTTTGGCTAGAACGTCGAGTACTATATTTACTGGGTAGAGATGGACTGGGCAACTTTGTCTAGTCCCTGATTTTTTTACTGGGATTGTTTCAAGTTTCTCTCCATTTAGCTTGACCTTGGCTATTGGTTTGCTGTATATTGCATTTACTGTGCTTAGGAATGGGCCTTGAATTTCTGATTCTTTCATGACTTTTATCATGAAGAGGTGTTGAATTTTGTCAAATGTTTTCTCAGCATCTAATAAAATGATCACATGGTGTTTTTCTTTGAGTTTGCTTATACAGTAGATTACATTGATTGATTTCACATATTGAACCAACTGTACATCCCTGGTATGAAACCTACTTGATCATGATGAATGATCATTTTGATGTGGTCTTGGATTCAATTGTAAGAAGCTTATTGAGTATGTGGCATCAATATTCATAAGGAAAATTACTCTGAAATTCTCTTTCTTTGTTGGGTTTTTCATGGCTTAGGTATAAGTGTGGTTATTGCTTCATTGAATGAACTGAGTAGTTATCCCTCAATTTCTATTTTGTGGGGAAGTTTGGAGAGTATCCATATTAGGTCTTCTATGAAAGTCTGAGAGAATTCAGTACTAAACTCATCTGTTCCTGGGCTTTTTTTGCTTGAGAGACTTTTAATAACTGCTTGTATTACTTTAGGAGTTATGGAAGTATGGTTTGTCTGATCCTGATTTAACTTTGGTAACTGGTATCTGTCTAGAAAATTGTCCATTTCATCCAGATTTTCCAGTTTTGTTCAGGAGAGGCTTTTGTAGTAGGATCTGATGATCTTTTGAATTTCCTCAGTTTCTGTTTTTATGTCTCTCTTTTCATTTCTGCTTTTGGTAATTTGGATACTGTATCTGTGCCCTCTGGGTAGTCTGGCTAAGGGTTTGTCTATCTTGTTGATTTTCTGAAAGAACCAGCTCCGGGTTCTGTTGATTCTTTGTAGAGTTCTTTGTGCTTTTACTTGGTTGATTTCAGCTCTGACTTTGATTATTTTCTGCCTTCTACTCCTCTTGGGAATTTGCTTCCTTTGCTCAAGAGCTTTTACGTGTGCTGTCAAGCTGCTGATATATACTCTCTCCAGTTTGTTTTTGAAGACACTCATAGGTATGAGTATTCCTCTTAGCACTGTTTTCATTGTTTCCCATAGGTTTGGGTATGTTGGGCTTTCATTTTCATTAAATTCTAAAAAGTCTTTAATTTCTTTCTTTATTTCTTCCTTGACCAAGTTATCATTGAGTAGAACATTGTTCAACTTCTATGTATATGTGGGCTTTCTGTTGTTATTTTTGTTATTGAAGACCAGTCTTAGTCCGTGGAGATCTGATAGCATGCATTGGATTATTTCTATCTTCCTGTATCAGTTGAGGCCTATTTTGTGGCCAATTATGTGGTCAATTTTTGAGAAGGTAACATGAGGTGCTGAGAAGAACGTGTACTCTTTCGTTTTAGAATGAATTTAGAATTCTATAAATATCTGTTAAAACCATTTGGTTCATAACTTCTGTTAATTTCTCTATGTCTCTGTTTAATTTCTGTTTCCATGATCTGTCTGTTGATGAGAGTAGGGTGTTGAAATCTCCTTCTATTATTGTATGAGGTGAATGTGTGCTTTGAGCTTTAGTAAGGTTTCTTTTATGAATGTAGATGCCCTTGCATTTGGAGCATAGATATTTAGGATTGAGAGTTCATCTTGGTGGATTTTTCCTTTGATGAATATGAAATTCCCTTCCTTATCGTTTTTTATAACTTTTGGTAGAGATTCAATTTAATTTGATATTAGAATGGCTACTCCAGCTTCTTTCTTGGGACCATTTGCTTGGAAAATTGTTTTCCAGCCTTTTACTCTGAGAAAGTGTCTGTTGTTTCCACTGAGGTGCCTTTCTTGTATGCAGCAAAATGCTGGGTCCTGTTAATGTATTCAGTCTGTTAGTCTATGTCTTATTATTGAGGAATTGAGTCCATTGATATTGACAGTTATTAAATACCAATAATTGTTTCTTCCTGTTATTTTTGTTGTTAGAGATGAAATTATGTTTGTGTGGCTATCTTGTTTTGGGTTAGTTGAAAGAAGATTACTTTCTTGCTTTTTGCAGGATGAAGTTTCCCTCCTTGTGTTGGAGTTTCCATCTATTATCCTTTGTAGGGCTGGATTTGTGGAAAGATATTGCATAAATTCGGTTTTGTCATGGAATATCTTGGTTTCTCCATCTATGGTAAGTGAGACTTTTGCTGGATATAGTAACCTGGGCTGGCATTTGTGTCCTCTTAGGGTCTGTATGACCTTTGCTCAGGATCTTCTAGTTTTCATACTCTCTGTTGAGAAGCCTGGTATAATTCTGATAGGTCTGCCTTATATGTTACTTGGCCTTTTTCCCTTACTCTTTTAATATTCTTTCTTTGTTTTGTGCATTTGGTGTTTTGACTATTATGTGACAGAAGGAGTTTCTCTTCTGGTCCAATCTATTTGGTGTTCTGCAGGCTTCTTGTATGTTTATGGGCATCTCTTTCTTCAGGTTAGGAAAGTTTCTTCCATAATTTACTTGAAGATATTTACTGGCACTTTAAGTTGGGAGTCTTCACTCTCTTCTGTACCTATTATTAGGTTTGATCTTCTCATTGTGTCCTAGATTTCCTGGATGCTTTGGGTTAGGAGCTTTTTGTGTTTTACATTATCTTTGATAGTTGTGTCGATGTTTTCTATGGTATCTTCTGCCCTTAAGATTCTCTCTTCTAGAATCAGAGAAAGGACTGGAAGAGCTTGAAGGTGCTCGAGACCCCATATGAACAACAATGCCAAGCAACCAGATCTTCCAGGGACTAAGCCACTACCCAAAGACTATACATGGACTGACCCTGGGCTCCAACCACATAGGTAGCAATGAATAGCCTAGTAAGAGCACCAGTGGAAGGGGAAGCCCTTGGTCCTGCCAAGATTGAACCCCCAGTGAACGTGATTGTTGGGGGGAGGGTGGTAATGGAGGGAGGATGGGGAGGGGAAGCCCATACGGAAGGGGAGGGGAGGGGTTGGGGGATGTTGGCCCAGAAACCGGGAAGGGGAATAACAATCAAAATGTAAATAAGAAATACTCAAGTTAATAAAGATAAAAAAAAGATTCTCTCTTCTATCTCTTATATTCTGTTTATGATGCTTGCATCTATGACTCCTGATCTCTTTCCTAGGCTTTCTATCTCCAGGAGTGTCTCCATTTGTGATTTCTTTTCTATTTCTTTCTATCTTCATTTTTAAATCCTGGATGATTTGTTCAATTCATTCACATGTTTGGTTGTGTTTTCCTGTAATTCTTTAAGGGATTTTTGTGTTTCCTCGTTAAGGGCTTTTACCTGTTTACCTGTGTTGTCCTGTATTTCTTTAAGGGAATCATTTATGTTTTTCTTAAAGTCCTCTATCATCATCATGAAATGTGATTTTTAAATCAGAATCTTCCTTTTCCAGTGTGTTGGGGTTTCCATGACTTGCTTTGGTGGGAGAACTGGGTTCTAATGATGTCAAATGGCCTTGGTTTCTGTTGCTTAGGTTCTTGCATTTGCCTCTCACCACCTGGTTAATAATATGGAATGTTTCCGGAGATTGAGCATCATTCTTACACAGGGGCCATGCTAAACTTCTCTGTATAGTTCCAATTTTAGTATATGTGCTGTGGAAGTGATCACCTTAGGTGTATTTTCAATGTAAATTTCTGCCATATTTCTAACATCAACACACCTTCATTCTATTTCCATGATTCTATTAAGTATGGTTCACAGCATTATGAGTTTACAATTTTACTTCCTTGGAGATCCTGGTGGTTGGTTGAACCTTCCCTACAATTATCACAGTACTATGAGTTTTCTTCTAGTATTGTACAAAATATTAACCCAAATGCTGAAAGTTATATTTCTTCCCAAAGTGCACAAGTTCTGGCACTAGTGGGATTATCCACTTAATTTTGTTCAGCAAAGAATTTGCCTAGCCCCTTTCCTGAAATCTTTTTTTTTTCTCCTTTTTCTTTTTTTTGGAGCTGGGGACCGAACCCAGGGCCTTGCGCTTCCTAGGCAAGCGCTCTACCACTGAGCTAAATCCCCAACCCCTCCTTTCCTGAAATCTTAATGAACAGATTGGGGAAGGATAGAAGCCTTGGAAGCTAAGAACATATTAAATCCATGGAACCCTGATTCCTCCTTGGTTTCTTTAGAGAATCCCCCTGGCTTCGTTTCAAGTCACTTTGCCATGATGTGCTGCTTTGTTTCAGTCCCCTGATTTGTGAAGCCAGAAATAAAACCTGTCATGTGCATCAAAGTCACCTCTCCTTGAGGGCTTATAATGAGGAAACTATTTTTTTGGTTTGCCTTAAAAACAAAAATAATTGAAACATTCTCTCTCTTGCTGGCTAATTGAGCCCATTCACCTATAACAAATTCAAGTTCTGCTACAGTCAGGACAACCCCAGGCTGTCAGTGGTACTGCTCACAAATTGTTCTGTGCCAGTGCAAAAATTGCTGATGTTTTCAGGTGTTATTTGAGGTTAAATTCTAGCAGGTGAGCATAAACAAATACCTCTTTTTAGTTAGGAAATGGCCAATATTGAGACAGGAGAGGAGGTGTGACCAGGTTATTTCCACTCTATTGCTATGTCAGCCAGCCTCTACACAGCACCACAAATCCATTATACATGATTCCTCTCTTCTAAGCAGAAGTGTACTTGCTCAATGCTTCTGGGATATTACTTAACTCCATTCTCAGTGTTTCTCTTCTACCCTAGATTCTCAATTTTCCTGATGCTGCAACATTCTAATTCAGTTTGTCATATTGTGGTAACCCCCAATTGTAAAATTATTCCTTGGCCACTTGATCAGTGTAATTTTGCTTCCATTATGCATTGAAATGTAAATATCTGATATGCAGGATATCTGAAAAGCCACTGGTGTGAGGTCAAGACTCACAGGTTGAGAACCACTGATCTAGAGCAGGAAATTGGGGAGAAAAGCAAAGCAAATAAAAATATAATGCCACCATAGCCCTCCATTCTCATGATACTGTTATTCTGAAAAGCAGTCAGTTAGTTCTCTTCTCACCCTTCAACCAGTATCCCACTTAAGCTACTAAGCCATCTGTGGTGTGTCCATTTTCTCATCACATACATCATGGTTCCTGGCATTTCAGAAGAGTGTAAATGGAGAGTTGGATGGATAAATGAATAAAACCATTGGTTTTTGTCCGTAACTACTGAATCTACTTTTTGTGTTACATTACAGAGATTAACCTTTTTCTTAGATGCCATGTACACTTAGCAATACAAATTGCATAATCTTTAAAATTTACTCCCATATAGGACTGTCATAGTCCTATAAGAGTGAAAGCACAATATAAATATGGTGGTTCTATTTCTGAAAGGTTACATTACCTCTAAAAATGTTGTTGGAACACCTCATTCACTAAGAGCTGGCACCCTTGGGAAACACAGCGTGCCTTCTTCATGAGCCTACAGAAATAAGCTATTTGACAGAGATGGCTCAGGCAGATCTGGAATTTGCTATGTATCTTTGAACTCCTGGTCTTCTTGCTCGAGAATCACAAGTGTTGAGGTCAGAGGCATGTCCCATCCTGCCCAGATCAACAACTCTAAGTAGCCAATTTCACACCATCTTGTCTTTTTGGATAGTCAACAAATATTGTGAAATAAAGAGAAACTGTGACCAGAAATACAAAGAAGCAGCTGCTGCTCAGGTTGCAGCTGCAGAGGACACACCCTCATGGGGGGAGCCACAGCCGGCTGCTGAGCTCTTCCTTGTCCTAAGGCAGACACCTCTACTCCCAGTGCTCCTATCCAAAAATGCCAATACTAGAATTCTTTAGTTTCCCAAGTATAACCATATTCTCAACAAAAAGGGACTAGACAAGGCTGCCCACTCCCTCCCTATTTATTCAATATAGTTCTCAAAGTCCTAGCCAGAGCAATCTGACAACAGAAAGAGATCAAAGAGATACAGATTGTAAAGGAAGAAGTCAAAATATCACTATTTGCAGATGATATGATAGTATATTTAAGTGATCCCAAAAGTTCCACCAGAGAACTACTAAACCTGATAAACACCTTCAGCAAAGTGGCTGGGTATAAAATTAACTCAAATAAATCAGTAGCCTTCCTCTACACAAAAGAGAAACAAGCCAAGAAAGAAATTAGGGAAACGACACCCTTCATAATAGTTCCAAATAATATAAAGTACCTCGGTGTGACTTTAACCAAGCAAGCGAAAGATCTGTATGATAAGAACTTCAAGCTTCTGAAGAAAGAAATTGAAGAAGATCTCAGAAGATGGAAAGATCTCCCATGCTCATAGATTGGCAGGATTAATATAGTAAAAATGGCCATTTTACCAAAAGCGATCTACAGATTCAATGCAATCCCCATCAAAATACCAATCCAATTCTTCAAAGAGTTAGACAGAACAATTTGCAAATTCATCTGGAATAACAAAAAACCCAGGATAGCTAAAACTATCCACAACAACAAAAGGACTTCCGGGGAAATCACTATCTCTGAATTCAAGCTGTATTACAGAGCAATAGTGATAAAAAACTGCATGGTATTGGTACAGAGACAGACAGATAGACAAGTGGAATAGAATTGCAGACCCAGAAATGAACCCACACACCTATGGTCACTTGATTTTTGACAAAGGAGCCAAAACCATCCACTGGTCTAGCCTTTTCAGCAAATGGTGCTGGTTCAACTGGAGGTCAGCATGTAGAAGAATGAAGATCGATCCATGCTTATCACCCTGTACAAAGCTTAAGTCCACTACCTAAAGACTATACATGGACTGACCCTGGACTCTGACCTCATAGGTAGCAATGAATAGCCTAGTAAGAGCACCAGTGGAAGGGGAAGCCCTGGGTCCTGCTAAGACTGAACCCCCAGTGAACTAGATTGTTGGGGGGAAGGCGGCAAGGGGGGAGGATGGAGAGGGGAACACCCATAAAGAAGGGGAGGGGGAAGGGGGATTTTTGCCCGGAAACTGGGAAAGGGAATAACATTCGAAATGTATATAAGAAATACTCAAGTTAATAAAAAAAAAAAAAGCTTTAGTCCAAGTGGATCAAGGACCTCCACATCAAACCAGATACACTCAAACTAGTAGAAGAAAAAGTGGGGATGAACCTCGAACACATGGGCACTGGAGAAAATTTCCTGGACAAAACACCAATGGCTTATGCTCTAAGATCAAGAATCGACAAGTGGGATCTCACAAAACTACAAAGCTTCTGTAAGGCAAAGGACAATGTTGTTAGGATAAAACAGCAACCAACAGATTAGGAAAAGATCTTTACCAACCCTACAACAGATAGAGGGCTTATATCCAAAATATACAAAGAACTCAAGAAGTTAGACAGCAGGGAGACAAATAACCCTATTTAAAAATGGGGTTCAGAGCTAAACAAAGAATTCACACCTGAGGAATCCCGAATGACTCAGAAACACCTAAAGAAATGCTCAACATCTTTAGTCATAAGGGAAATGCAAATCAAAACAACCCTGAGATTCCACCTCACACCAGTCAGAATGGATAAAATAAAAAACTCTGGAAACAGCAGATGCTGGCTATGATGGGGAGAAAGAGGAGCATTCCTCCATTGTTGGTGGGATTGCAGACTGGTACAACCATTCTGGAAATCAGTCTGGAGGTTCCTCAGAAAATTGGACATTGCAGTTCCTGAGGACCCAGCTATACCTCTCTTGGGCATATACCCAAAAGATGCTCCAACATATAACAAAGACACATGCTCCATTATGTTCATAGCAGCCCTATTTATAATAGCCAGAAACTGGAAAGAACCCAGATGCCCTTCAACAGAGAAATGGATACAGAAAAAGTGGTACATCTACACAATGGAATATTACTCAGCTATCAAAAACAATGACTTTATGAAATTCATAGGCAAATGGATGGAACTGGAAAATATCCTGAGTGAGGTAACCCAATAACAGAAAAATACACATGGTATGTACTCATTGATAAGTGGATATTAGCCCAAATGCTGAAATTACCCTAGATGCACAGAACACATGAAACTCAGAAGGATGACCAAAATGCAGACACTTCACTCCTTCTTTAAAGGGGGAACAAGAATACCCTTAGGAGGGAATAGGGTGGCTAAGTTTAGAACAGAGGCAGAAGGAACACCCATTCAGAGCCTGCCCCACATGTGGCCCATATATATACAGCCACCACATTAGATAAGGTGGATGAAGCAAAGAAGTGCAGGCTGACAGGAATCGGATGTAGATATCTCCCGAGAGACACAGCCAGAATACAGCAAATACATAGGTGAATGCCATCATTAAACCACTGAACTGAGAATGGGACCCTCGTTGAAGGAATCAGAGAAAGGACTGAGAGAGCTTGAAGGGGCTTGAGACCCATTGAACAACAATGCCAACCACCAGAGCTTCCAGGGACTAAGCCACTGTCCAAAAACTATACATGGACTGACCCTGGGCTCCAAATGCATAGGTAGCAATGAATATCCTAGTAAGATCACCAGTGGAAGGGGAAGCCCTTGGTCCTGCCAATACTGAGCCTCCAGTGGACAGGATTGTTCAGGGGAGGGCGGTAATAGGGGGAGGATGGGGAGGGAAATACTCATGTAGAAGGGGAGGCAGAGGGGTTAGGAGGATGTTGGACCGGCAATGGGGAAAGGGAATTACAATTGAAATGTAAATAAGAAATACCCAATTTAGTAAAAATGGAGAAAAAAAACAAAAAAACAGGAGGATTTTGTCTGTTAGAGGCTATAAGTAATAACAACAACAGCTCTACTTAGAGCTGAAATGTTTTAAGTGAAATTAGTTACATAGCATGTTTCTTTTAAAGTATCTTGTTCTTGAAGATTACACTCATGAGGAATGTTTATATCCAGGTGCTGTCTTTCTAGCATGTCAGTGTGACAATCAAAGTTACTTAAATAAACAAAAAGAAAAGAGTGGGCCACTTGTCACAAACTCTGTTGGTTTCAAGTAGCTGAACACCAGGTTTCTGTAGCAACTGAGACTGGTAAACATCAGATACTGTCAGATGTTGTGCAGAGATGTTCTGAAAACAAGTTTATCTTCCTTCTCTGAAGGTGTGGAAACCAATTTCCTCTTCTTCCTTCTTCAAACCGCTGCTATATCAACATGTTTTTGTTTTATTTAAGTTGTGTTTCTCTTATCCTTCAAAGAGTTTGCTCCCCAATCGTCGCACAGTAAAGTATGAGCTATCCTGGAGACACTGTATTAATATTTAACCACTATCCAATCAAAACCAGAAATGATAATTGTGTGTTTTGCTCAAGATAAAATGTAGTCTTCAGAATAGAAAACACAAGTTCAGTGAGATGACTCAACAACTAGAGGTGTTTTCCACCAATCCTGAGGGCCCGCTGTCTATCCCCACAATGTACATGGCCAGAAAAAGAATGGGCTCCCACAGTTTGTCCACTGAGATCTAAACATGTGCTATGCTAGAAAAATGTGTGCACACCTACATATATCAATGTAAAAGTAAAATCGTTAGGACACAAGACTAAAATAGATTAGGATATAGAGAAGACCAGCATATGTCCATTTGGATGATGAAGTAGTTCTAAGAAAGATGAACTTGCCTTGCAAAATTCAGGATTTATGAAATAACAGCATCTATGATATTCCAATTGAGAAATGAGAAGCAGCTGTTGTAGGTGCATTTTCCCTGTTTCTCATGCTAACAGAAACTTTTAGTGCAGCAAATAAAATCAAGAAGCTCCCAATAAAACAAGCAGGACTCCAACTTGGACTCTAAGCAGGAAGAGGTTCTTCCCAAGACAACCATAAATCTCCAGTAGCAAGATTATATTGAATGAATAGCAATCCCTGGGAGTAAAATGAGCATTCAGCCTGCTCACATTAATAAAGGAACCATATTCATCCACACAGATAACCAGTGCTTTGCAGAGCATAGTTCATAGAAACAGAGCAATTGGTCTAGATGGCAAATTCCAAAGAAACAACTATTAGGTTCCATACAAAAATTAGTAAATACTTCCTACAAGAAACAAACGGTTTTTTCATACCCCAACATTAACTACTTACTGTATAAGTTAATTGAGTGTATACATTGATAACGGTCACAAATTCCATAAAATGCCTAAGAATAATAAAATATACATCACCCTTAGCTAAATATATCAAATCAACATGTAAGAAAAGAAAGAACGTTTACATTTAAACCCTACTTGTCACATTCAAGAGATAGTGCAAGGACACGAACCTTCCTCTGAATTACTTTGTAATTTCAATTAATGCCAGGAAAATAACAAGTCTACCGTTTATTTTTAGATGTTCCTTTTGTAGTCCACCTAAAGCAGGTGAAATCAACAATATTACATTGATCTTTGCATTGACCATGGCATGTGATAGTCACTATGCTAGTAACTATGTATGATTGAGTAAAAAAGTGCATAGATAAGTTCAAGTAAAGATATGACACAGGAAGTACATAAAAAGAGTCATGCATCGTTTAAAGAGCAAAAAGGCCAACTGCAGATCAGAACAAGCATATGATCTTCATGGTTCTCAGAGCCCACCATGGCTAACATGTCCCAGAATAGCTATCCCATCATGACTACAAAACAACAGTAAATTTACAGTGCATCAGATTGGAAAGAGACAGAGGACTACTGTAAGTCTGAGGGCATTAAACTAAGAAGGGTGCCCTGCTTGATTGAACCCTGGCTCTCTAGCCATCCCTCCTTCCTAACCGTGGCATCTAAGGAAACAACGGAAGAGAGCACTGTACACCTAGCATGCTGTCTGATCTTGATTGTCTATTGTCTAGGATTTAGAGTCTCTGGAAATAAAATCTCTGAGCATTCCTATGAGGCATTTTCCACATTAGGCTAATTGAGGTGAGAAGATGCATACTGATGTGGGCGGCACCATCCTATGACTGGAGTCTCAGACTGAATCAAAAGGCAAAAGGACGTGAGCAGCAGAATGCACCCCTCTCTACTCCCTAACTGAGGAATCAATGTGACTAGCTGCCTCACACCCCTCCCACGACTGCCTCACCACGATGGGCTGTGCCTTCAAACTGTAAGGCAACGTAAACCTTCCCTGCCCGATGACGCTTTTCTAGGGTGTATGATCTTAGCAACAAAAAAAGGAGCAAGAGCTCCTGGTAAATGCACACTAGCAGCTTGCCTGAAAACAGACAGAAAACATTCAATAAAATATTAGCAAAACTGATTCACTGGGTGGTGATTGCTGAGTAGACTGGACTGTGGTTGTTGATTCGTGTTGGTGTTGTGCTAGAGGACTGGACTGCTGAAAACGAAGATTGGAATATCCCCAAAGAAGTATTTCTAAACAGTTCCACAATGCCCATTTCCTATTAACCTTTCTTTTATACTGCCTCTGGTGGTTGGTTGGCTAGAAGGGAGGTTGCAGCATTTAAAAAACCTGTATTAAAGTATGATTTGAAAAATCCAAAAAAAAAAAAATATTAGCAAAACACACCCTTAAATACATAAAAAAGTAATATTTTACAAACAAGAAATGTTTACATCAGGGATATGAAGTAGTGATTTGCCATTTAAAACTCATTGTAAATTATAGCTATAGAAAACAGTCAATGAAACCAGAGTAATTTTAAAAATACTTTAGTAATAAGGACCTTGTATGGGAGCTAAGTTGGCTCAGTCAGTAAGGTGCACCAGCTTGAAAGCCTAAATTTGATCCCTAGCATCCAGGTCAATAACTAAGCATGACAGCATCTGCTTATAAAGCAAGAGTCAGTGACATGGAGTCAGACTGATCCCTGGGTACACTATCCAGTCAGCCTAACCTAACCAGTGAGCACCAGGTCCCAGTGAAGGACCACCTCCAAAAACATGGTGGACGACTCCTGAGGAACAACACCCATGGTTGGCCTTTGGCACAGAGAGAGAGAGAGAGAGAGAGAGAGAGAGAGAGAGAGAGAGAGAGAGAGAGAGAGAGAGAAAATCATGTACACCCTTTCATACACATACCTGCACAGACACACATAAAGACATGTATGTGTGGGAGAGAACATCAATTCTCCTCATAGAGCATAACATAAGCCATCTCTGTAAATTCTTTTTAGTCTTTTCATAACCCTGAGCTGCCAAGCCTCCTCAGCTGTTATTATGTAAAGATACCATGGCTATTTCTGGCTATCAGTATTCAATTATTACATGGATAAAGGAATGTTATTTGTTCCATTTTCAGAATATAATTTCATATATTAAATTTTTATTTCTAAGAAACAATTATTTTAAGCTTCAGCTTCCTGATCTAGATAAATACCAATAGCTCATCAATAAGGCACATTACTAGAAAAAGAAGGGTAATACCTCCATGCAAATTTCACTTTCATTAGTCTTCTTTTGAATGGTTTGGGAGAGTGCTTCGCTCTACCCTCCTGAGATAAGGAGGTCCAGATCACCAGGACATTGCTGGATTTCCAGGTTATAAATCTTACAGAGCATGGAGAGGCCCTCGGAGTGTCACAGATTCAGAAGCTTGGAGAAATGACTGTCAGGACCAATTTACTGGACTGGAGAACTTTGAGGGATGGGAATCACTTAAGAGAGGAGGAAATATCTATTTAAACTGCTGAACACTTTTGTTTTGCATTTGCCTCACCCTTAATTTTAAGGCATTTCATCTATGACTAATAGATTTTACTCAGACCAGGGCTTGCCCTCTAACACATTCCTTGTCATTTTCAACCATTTCTTTATAGTTAATCTCTTCATAGTTATTGTGAGCTGACAATGTTAGCAATATACACAGACTCATCTGTGTCTTTCTATAATGTTAGCATTTATTAAACAGTAATAGTTTTACAAACTGTTAGTTCCCTATTTCCTTTGATAGCATTGATCATGGCAAACAATTTCTTTTTAATGCATTGTGCATTGGGGAGGACAAGGTATACTATCATCTTCAAGAACAGCACACACTTCATTTGAGACAGGTCTTTCATTGGGCCAGAACTCACCAACAATGCTAGACAGACTATTCAGACTAGAAAGGGATTCCTTCCTCTCTACCTCCCCAACACTGAGATTATAGGTCTTTACTACCATGCCCAATTGTTTTGAACGTTGGGTGCTAAAAGTAGAACTAACGTTTTTGTATTTGCAAATAAGCACTTTTCTACATTGTCTCCCCAAGCTCCTCTCTTATTCCAGTCTTAATTACTAGTATTAACCCTCAGATCACACACTATACTTCATACACATAGATAGAAAGAGATAGATAGATGTTAAATGAGTGGATGGCTAAATAGATGATCTAGTGTGTTCGATAAATTCACAGACTGTTTTGCTTTGTTATTCCATATACACGATCATAGGCTATGTATTCCCAGAGTACTTTGATCAGTTATGGAAAACACCTTTTCAGTTGTGAGTCTATGTTGTTTGTAAGGCCTTGTGGTTCTTGATAGACCAGGTAAATATGAGTATATGCACAAGCAAAAGGCATAAACATTCTGCTTCTACATTTGTTCCCAAAATGGGGTCAACAAAATGGAGTCTGCTGCTCTATAAAATGGAGTCACCCAGGGTGAGGCACATTCTGCTGCCACTGTTTCACACAATGGGTTGGCAGGGATTTTAATGGCTGACTTTAATCATTTATCCATGTCCCTACCCTTTTATTTCTATTACCTGAAAATGGTGATAGTAGTTTCTATCTGCTACTAACTCAAGAGTGGCATTACTATTTCTGTACCTTAGGATATATACACAGTAGAGTCTATACATATATTACTTCTAGTTTAAATACACTGAACGGTTCATATTGTTCCAGGTGAACTCTAATCTACATAAAAAAAGAGAGAGGTGAATAGGAATCCTTAGGAGCTTCCCCCTCTGCAAAAAAAATATTGCTATACTCACTCCTTTGATCATGTTATAGTGTGATAAGGGCCTATTCTCTTAGGATAGTTCACTGCATGTCCACTAATGCCTCTGTAAACCTCAAGGAGGCTGCTTCTCCTGCTTTTGTTCTTAGCCACGGATCTGAACCAGAAAACCTAGTAAAAGTGGACTCGAAAAATTCTTCAAGCTTTTGACTGTAAAATTTTCTCACTTTGCAGATAATTTACAACTGTCTCTAAAATTCAACCTGATTCTTACAAATCATAGACATTGCATTTGACTGCCTAGTGTTCCTATCCCTGCTTCATCTAGTAAGGATCTGTTTTTCCATGACTTGCTGATTCCACACAAATTACTCTTTCCCTGTGGTGCACAGTTGATGTTCCTGAGAGGAGAGTAGCCATTTCTCCAAGGTTGAGGGCTTAAATCAGAATGCTAGTGTAGCAGACAATTAAGGGAAAGCAAGTTTTTCCTAAACTATTAGCTTGTAAATTGATTGTTTCAAGGAGAACAAGGAAACACAGACAAGGTTGTTTGTCAAGGAAACATGAGAAGGAACTCCTTGAGGTTGGGAGGAGGGGTATGAGAGAGGAAGACCATGACATTGTATCTCCTAGTAAGCGTTTATGGACTTTATGGCATGAATTGGATTGAAATGAAGTAATCTTTATTGCGATTAATCAATTTCAAGTTCATTTCTGGCCAAGTGAAAATTGTACACTCTTTATACAAGCTCTCTCAGCCCAACTGAAGAATTGATCCTGTGTTACTCATATGAGAGAAGAGTATGTTCATGTATGCTATTGGGAGTAGCTTATGATTAACATTGAGTCCTGTGCTCAGGGGAGATAATTCTCATCTCACAGCGATTAAAAGTTAGGCAAAGTAAACAAAAAGGCCACCCTAAGGCACACGCTTTCTCCCTTCATCCTCCACTGGACCACAGTTACTAAAAAGAAAACAACTGCTTCTTTCAACTCGATTTTCCTCATAGAAAACCTTTTGTGCAGCACGCAATGATGTAATAAGTAAATATTTTCCATTATTTGTCATTTTATGATCTGCATGAATTGCTAAGTCCATCTTTACCTATATTTGTACCATTTTAGGGAAAGCCTGCATTCGGTGATAGAGTGAGCCAGAGATAAGAAGACTCCCCCATTTTGTGAGGTTTGTTTGTGGTTCCCCAGGATGTCTAACTGATGTGTCAACCAGCAATCAGTCTGCCTTCTACTTCTCTTCAATGTGATTTCCACATTCTTCTCCTCAAAGATGTTGACACAGAACAAATACATTGCAGCCACATCCCAGGTGGCTATGTGCACAGAACTCAATTTGTCAACATTGGTGTCAGGTTTGATCTAAGAAAGCAGACAAAGCTTTGACTAGCAAGGAGAAGCCCACTGCTGTTGATGGGTTAATCATAGGCCTGGAAGTGTTCTTATGCTTTTCATGGGTACTGTGTATTTCTCAGAGAAACATAATGACAAACATAGTGGCTATTGTCTGCACTAGAAATGTGGACTCTGGCAGGATTTACCTCTATATCTAGGGAAAATCCAAGAGATCTGACTGCTGATGGTTGTGTATGCACTCTTTGCAGCAGGATCAAATGCTTTTCTTTCAAAGTGGTCTCCACACGAACAGTGGTTTGTACGTTAGGCTGCTCACATCTACTTCTTTAATTTGTAATTTAGGGAATAGTTTAATGAGAGGGGTCATAAACCCCGCCACTAAAGTTTGTCTTAGTTCATGTGTTTCTGTATTCCAGTTTCTGTTTTGTACTCTTATTACTCTTTGAGACCTCTTATACTTTGATCATGAACCTAAACTTCAATCAGAAAGGTCTGAATCCTGGGTTGTCATGTTCTCTATGCAGTGTGGCAATGTAGTCTATTACAAGTCACAGTGAAGCAAACCAATCAGTCAGAGTGCATAATTTGATTTACTTTTCTATCTCTGCTATAACAATTTATTGGATAGACTAAAAAAGTATACATTTATACTCTTACATTGCTAGAATTTTGTATCCAGTATTAGTTTCTCAATGCTAAACCCAAGAGGTTGCCAGGTTTTCTCTTTCTAGAAGTGCTAGCTTCTGATGTCTCTATTCTTTGAGTAGTCCTTCATTTTCAAATGCCATAACTACAAGCTCTGGTTTACTTTAACCCTCTTGGTTTTCAGCTCTTCTATAATAGAACACACCTCTTCCAAATAGGACAGTGTGGACATATTTAAGTCTGGTAACTCAGGATGAGCAAACCGTCTCAACAGCCTTTATTGCATCTATAAATACACTACTACCATGTAAGGTAGTAGTCACAGGTCACATTAAGTAAGACATGACTACTTTTGCTCCATTATTCAGCCTACTGTGTATGTGATGATTAATTTTATGTGGTAGCTTGAGGACTGCTTTGGTTTCATTTTAACATTTAAATCCATGAGCTGTGGGAAGGATGGTGTCCCTTCATAAATTGTGTGGATCTCACAGAATGTGCAGAAGGCCTCGGTGGAAGAAAAGACTAGCCTTCACCCCTTGGTCCTGCCAAGACTAGACACCACTCCCCCAGTGCAGGGGAATGTCAGGGGGTGGTGGGAAGGGGGAGTGGTTGGGAATGGGAACACCTTCATAGAAGAAGGTGAAGGGGATGGTATAGGGGGCTTATGGCTGGGAAACCAGGAAAGGGAATAGCATTTGAAATGTAAGTTAAAATTATCCAATAAAAAATAAATATAAATAAATGAATAAATAAATAAATAAATAAATAAAAGACTTGCCTTCACAAACAACAGGATATTTTCTAGCTGATGTTTTTTTCTTCATCTCCATCACTGGCTCTCCTGGTCTTTGCCTATCAATTTCTCTATAGGGAAGTTATCATAACTTCTTTTTGGTCCTCTACTTCACACCTTGTACTTGCCAGCCTCTGTAACTCTGTAAGTGCCTAACCTTTTGCACATATTGCAAACCAATTCTGAAACACAAAACTTGTTGTGAATTTTCTTATCAAGCTGTGTGGATTGTTAGATATTTTTTGACTTCTCCCTCAGTCAACTCCTGCTATCCTAACTAAATACAAAGATCACAACGTTTATTGTAGAAAGAAAGATAAACTGTGACTGCTTATGAACAAAATAGAAAGTGCCTTCCATATGGCCTATCGCCCAAAATGACCATACCGATATTGGTCTTTATTTCTTCTATCTTTGGTTAATGGTAAGAAAATTAATAAAGATCACTACTTAACATTCTGGGTAGGAATTGCTATGAACCTTCCTAATATGACTGTTTCCCAAAGAGCATCTGATCTGGTCTCAAAATGTCATTTCAAAATGTAAGGGACTAATCAATACAGGACTTCTGATCTGTTGACAAAACCCAAAGATAAGCAAGAACAACAAGAGCCACAAATTATACAGAACACTAAGCACAGCTCTGTGACTGAGTAGCAGCTGAGTCTGCTTCCTGCACGATTTACAGTTTATAAGAAGCGAAAGGGTTTTTTCAATCTCAATTATCTAAATACTTAAAAGGAAACACCTGGTAGGAGGAGGCTTCTTGAAACTACTCATAAACATTACTTAAGGGTTCTACTTGAAATGCCAATCCTCTAGAATATAAAATGAAGACAGAAATTCTACTACCTAGCTGAAATGTAATAACCATGTAGCAGTGCATGATATAAAGAGCACACAAGCACATATTAAAGCAGAGTGAATTATTGCTACCATCCCGGATTTGCAGTGTGCACAAAAGGTCATGAAAGTTGTGCAAAGTTACAGTGAAAGACTTCTAGGAGCTGTGGGAGTCACTCAAAGTTCCCTTTTACAAGAATAGTGCTAATCGGGCCACTCTTGTTGCATTATTCTTAATGTCTGCTAGAGTCTTCTCTTCAATGTCATGGTGGTTTGAATATGTTTGGCCCATACGGAGTGATACTATTAGGAGGTGTGGCCTTGTTGGAGGAAGTGTGTCACTGTGTGAGAGGGCTTAGAGACCCTCCTTCTAGCTACGTAAAGACAGTCTTCTCTAGGCTGCCTTTGGATCAAGATGTAGAACTGTCAGCTCCTTCACCACTATGCCTGCATGCTGCCATGTATCCTGCTATGTTGACAATGGACTAAACCTTTGAAACTGTAAGGGGACCCAAATAAATGTCCTTTATAAGAGTTGCTTTGGTTATGGTGTCTCTTTACAGAAATAAAACCCAAATTAAGGCAGATGTAAATCAAAAACATGTGAGCCTTCATAGTCTAAGCATAGCGCAGGAGCCGAAAGAACCCAAACCAGAAAGTTACCATCAAATTGTATAGGAAGATGAATAATTATGAATATTATACATAATTATGAATATTATACATGGCTAAAGGTGGGATCTGTTTTGAGTTTCCTAATAAAAGGTCAATCCTACTCCATCTTGGCACCAGCTTAAGGGAAACTTGACCTATAGCTAAAACCAGGTTGCACCCAAGTACCAAGAAGGATCAAGTGGCTTGTCCTTGGCCCATATCTCAGAGTTGTGTTCTAGCTACTTCCTACACAGTCAATCAAAGATTAGCCTAATTGTTTCAGATGTACTTTCAGAACTTTTGTGATTGTTCATTGTTTTACGTCAGCTTACAATAGTCATACAACTAGATGCTTGCCAGGCTGGATGCTCCCTCACTTGCTTGCCATTTCCTATGAAGGCCTGTCCCTCTGAGAGCTGGGGGCTAGCTACACCCTCCCATTCTGTTGTGTCGAGACAGTGGTGAGGCCCAAGTTCAAGCTTGGAAATGAATACCCTAGTGTGATTGCATCGGAGTCAGCTCCTTGGTGGTCTTTTGGGGTTCACAAATGCTTCCTGGCACAACGCGGAATCATGTAAATCTTAAACTAAGCAAGAAATATTTGGATCTGTGTATAAAACTCTCCAGTTGATGCTTAAAACTAGCTTCTTATTCACATCATTATATGTATGCAAATATTCAATAATCAAGTTCAGTTCTAATTCTGCTCTGCATCACCTGACTCTGAACACTTTGAATTGTCTGACATATCATAAGGAGCATATCGAACCACCCAGGCGACTTACCTAAATATGCTACGGTCTGAACCCTGAAATGAATTCATTTTAAATATGCAATTACTTTCATGGTTTTTAACACAATATAAGCAGGTGGGGGGGGCTTTTGGTTTTGCTGTGTCTTTTTTTTAGGGGGGTGCTAAGGATTAAACCTGTGGTCTCATGTGGACATTCAAGTGGAATCCCACTAACATAGCACTTTCAAAACATAGTTTTTACTCATTTCTCCATTCAAACAAACAACAAAAATAGAGAAGTACCTATGAGAAGCCACATCTATATTATACTTCTGAAGACATCCTTTTAATAAGATTTCCTGTGTCTTTTATATTTTTCCCTTTAATTTGCTCAAAAGTAAATCAAAAACACACATTTTACTTTCCTCTGCTGGTGTACTCCTCATTGGGTTGTTTGGTAGAGGCGGTGAGTCAAAGGACAAGAAGGTAAGTAATTAGATCATTTCAAGTCGAATCCCCACCTCCCCCTCAGAGCCAAGTGAATTTGAGAGGCTCACAGTCTTGTGTTATATTAGAAGCTGTTGGTCAGAGGAGATATGGGAGTCTTTGAGTCTGTCAACACACTCCCCGCGCTCACCACGTGGCGAAATTGGAACCTCTCCTCAGGCTGCTTGTTACATTTCTCTCTGGCTGCTTTTCAGAGCTAAGTGGTTTCCGAGTCTGAAAAACTGAGCAAACAACTGGAATGTTTTGGCCTTGGCAAGGTTGCTTTCTGTTTTCGACTTGGTAGCATTTCAGTAGCCAGATGTCATCTGTTTTTTGAGACTGTGAAGTTTCCCGCACCAACTTTGAAAACAGGATCTGATGTATTTTTGTAAAGAGGGGTGAGGTCAATAGTGAGTGGGTTCTGTCCCGGGTTAAATCAAAACTGTTCAAGAATTTATGAAGACCTGATGTACATTAAAATTTTATTCCTTATAATATAAGTTGACTCACTTTGGCAGAAAGAATTGAATGTTTTGTATATTTTATACTATGTAAGGGCCAAGAATATTATTTGCTTACAATAAAAATGAGATGAAATCATTAAAATTCTAGACACATACGAAATGCCCAATGTGTTCCCATTGATTGACTGACATGTAAATGAGCTAAATGATTATGCCTGATTTTTCATGGTCTGAGAACCTGAAGAAACAGAACATCTCCTTTAAAGGGAGCTAAAAGATCATGGTCTAAATGTCTGGCTTTGTTGTTCTGTTCATCTGCTTTGGACCTGAGAGGTATCAACTTACATTTGACTAGTTTTTGGCTGTGTCTACTTGACCTTCCTAGATACAAATAGAGTAAAAGCCAACTATGTAAACATCAATGAAGACAAATCAATGGGCAACCTCAAATCTATGAGTGAAATATTTTAAAACTTAAGCATGTCTTTATCCAACTCTTTCTAGGTAGAAAATGGAAGGAGTTGGTCCTGACCCTGTAAGAGTTCACACTCTACGGATGTCCAGTCTCTGGAATAAAGCTATGTGCAGACAAATAAGGTGATTTTAACACATACAGCTCTGGGTAAAGCTGAGTGAATGCTCACCTAGAGTAAAAGAGGAAACCAGAGATATTTATTGTTCGGATATAGAGAGTAGTGGAAAATGTATTGCTTTCTATGCTGCTTTTGCTCTCCTCATTAAATCCCAGGATAATCTATGTTCTGCCAATTTCCAAGAAAAGGTTATTTTCCAATAATTGAACAGCTCACTAATTTAATGTCACTAATTTGTCTAAATTTGACATACTATCTGTAACATATTTATTAGCCATTTCCTTTGCAGTGTCTACATATGTTGGCCAAGATGTGAGTAATTTATGCAGTGTTGATATTCTTTGGATGAAACTTCTCTCTATGTACTACTGCAATAATTTTTAGTCACAAGACTCAAACCCAATTTGGAAAAGAAGAAAAAAAATCTTCCAAACATTGATTTTTGTGAAATTGAGTCTCAGACAACCTTAAGCATTTCTTTCAATATTTGAATAGCTAGCTAGATATTTCTGATTGATTCACAAATGCTAATTCCTCATTAGTATTGCTTCAGGTGGAGTTTATTGTGGATCTAAAGCATGTAATAAAGAACTAGTAGATTTCTGGATAGATATGGCAGCACACACCTTTAATTCTAGTACTCAGGAGGAAGAGATAGGCAGGTCTGAGACCAGCCTGACATTCATACAGAGTTCACAAACAGACCAGGCTGCGGATGTAGAGATTAAACCCTGCCTCAAAAATGGTAGGGGGAACTACTAGCAGTTTAGATTTCTATCAAAAAAGGAGTTTCTGTATGCAAAATTTGGGGGAGCTGATTCTGGGGATTAGAGGAACCCTCTCAGCTGAAAATACTGTAAAAGGAAGTTTGAGATCTTACCTGGAAGCCTCAGTGATCTAGTGCTCTGGGAAGGTCTGATGACCAAACAAAGATAAAGCCAGAAAAACAGTGGTTCTTGAAAGACTTGTGAGCCCAGCTCTGTTTCCAAATTTCCTGCAACTGGATTCAGAAAATACGAGTTTCCTTTTTCCCTTCAAGTTCTTTTCATAGGCAAACTAAAACATGGCTGAATTCTGGTACAGAGCTTACATGTTGATTTGCTGAAATGAAAAGAAGAGATTATATTTGTGCTTAGGAAAATGCTGACTGTCCAGGAAATCATAAATGACATAGCCACAGTGATCTATTAGTTGTTTCACATTGGAAAATAATGGTGGTGGGAGGTTTTATTGACTTCAAAGGACATTTGTGTTCCACTGTGAAAGGGAGAGCATTCTCAAGGAAATGTGTGTCATAGTTAGGGTTTCCATTTCTGTGAACAGACAATCATGGTCAAGGCAACTCTTATAAAGGGCAACATTTTTTTTTTTTTTTTTTTTTTTTTTTATTAACTTGAATATTTATTTCGAGTGTTATTCCCTTTCCCGGTTTCCGGGCAAACATCCCCCTCCCCCCTCCCCTTCCTTATGGGTGTTCCCCTCCCGACCCTCCCCCCATTGCCGCCCTCCCCGCAACAGTCTAGTTCACTGGGGGTTCAGTATTAGCAGGACCCAGGGCTTCCCCTTCCACTGGTGCTCTTACTAGGATATTCATTGCTACCTATGAGGTCAGAGTCCAGGGTCAGTCCATGTATAGTCTTTAGGTAGTGGCTTAGTCCCTGGAAGCTCTGGTGGCTTGGCATTGTTGTACATATAGGGTCTCGAGCCCCTTCAAGCTCTTCCAGTTCTTTCTCTGATTCCTTCAACAGGGGTCCTATTCTCAGTTCAGAGGTTTGCTGCTGACATTCGCCTCTGTATTTGCTGTATTCTGGCTGTGTCTCTCAGGAGCGATCTACACTTCTGCACTTCTTTGCTTCATCCATCTTGTCTAATTGGGTGGCTGTATATATATGGGCCACATGTGGGGCAGGCTCTGAATGGATGTTCCTTCAGTCTCTGTTTTAATCTTTGCCTCTCTCTTCCCTGCCAAGGGTATTCTTGTTCCCCTTTTAAAGAAGGAGTAATTGGGGCTGGCTTACAGATTCAGAGGTTCAGTCCATTATTATCAAGGCAGGAAGCATGGCAGAATACAGGCAGGCATGGCACTAGAGAAGGAGCTGAAGGGAACCATGAGAAGACAGGCTTCCAGGCAGCTAGGAGGAGGGTCTCAAAGACCACTCCCACAGTGACACAATTCCTTCAACAAGGCCATATCTACTCCAACAAAGCCATACTTCCTAATAGTGCCACTCCCTGCACCAAACACATTCAAACCCCACATATGTGACAGACATGATATTTTTAAGGTTGCTTACAAATTAACAATGAACAACAAAAAAAGAAAAGGACGCTAAAACGCTCTGGTGGAAGGGGAGGTAGAACATGTTGACACTATTTGACCGAGCATTTCCAGACACTTTGAGTCAAAGAATCCTCTTTCTCTTCATATAACATTTCCTAAAAAGGTTCCAATATTTCTCTTTTCTCTTAACACACTACTGAAATGACAGCACTGGGATTTTTAAAACTGTAATACAAGATAAATCACAAAGGAAATATCGGAGATGACACATTTTAGTATTCTTGAAAGATGGGTCTACTTATAAAAATAGTAATTTCGAAATGTCATTTAAAATATTAACAACTTGATGACCCAAGAACTAGTTCATCAGATAAGAAATCAGGAAAGTCTCTGCGTGCATGGTCAAGGTTCATAATGGGATCAGATATAAACCCTCTGATTAGAGGATGGGAGGTACGTCAGGTCTGGAAGAAGTAAAGTGAGCACATAAGGTAGATACAATGTACAGAATTTCACATCTTCAGCAAAGTGTCTGGATACAAAATTAACTCAAAGAAATCAGTAGCCTTCCTTCACCCAAACAATAAACAGGCTGAGAAAGAAGTTGGGGAGACAACACCCTTCACAATAGCAATAAATAATATAAAATATCTTGGTGTAACTCTAATCTAGCAAGTGAAGGATCTGTGTGACAAGAACTTCAAGTCTCTGAAGAATGAAATTGAAGAAGCTATCAGAAGACCTAAAGATCTCCTCCAATGCTCATGGGTCAGTAGAATTAATATAGTAATAATGCCAATCATAACAAAAGTCATCTACAGATTCAATGCAACTCCCATCAAAAGTCTAAAACAATTATTTATGGATATGAAAAATGTAATTCTTAACTTCATATGGAAAAATAAAACAATCCAGGAGAGCTAAAACAATCCTGTAAAATAAAAGAACTTCTAGAATATCACCATCTCTGACTTCAAGGTATACTACAGAACAACAGTAATAAAAACTGCATAGTATCAGCATAAAATGTGACAGATTAATCAATGGAATAGAATCAAAGACACAGAAATAAACCCACACAACTATGAACACTTAGTTTTTGACAAAGAAGCCAAAACCATACAGTGCAAAAGAGAGAACATCTTCAACAAATGGTGCTGGTCTAACTGAATGTCTAACTGGGCAGTAGAGGGGATGGGTAGGGTAGGAGGGCAGGGGGAAATCAGGTATAGGGTGAATGAGGAAAAGAGAATAGAAAGCATCCAGAGTTTTGGGATGGGGGAAGGTTCGAGTATCTATGGTTATGACTCCAGCAGAGGTTCTTAGCAGTAAGGGATAAGGATCCTGAAGTGGCCACTTTCCGTCATTAGACAGGACTCTTGGTGGAAGGATAAGGACACCAACCTACCCACAAAACCTTTGACCCAAAATGTGTCCTGCCTATAAGATGTGCAAGGACAAAGGTACTGCATAGACTAAAGAAATAGCCCTCTATTGATTGTTCCAAATTAAGACCCATCCCCTAGGTAAGAAGTAATCCCTGACACTATTAATGAGACTCTGTTGTACTTGTAGATAAGATACTAGCCTGTCCTCTGAGAGGCTCCATCCAGTAGCCAATGGAAAGAGATGCAGAGACTCACAGTCAAACATTAGACAGACCTCAGGGAGTATTATAGAAGAGTTGGAAGGGGGACTGGAATACCCAAAGAGGACAGGGACTCCATAAGAAGACCAAGAGAGTCAAATAACCTCAACTGTTGGGTACACCCAGAGACTGAGCCACCAACCAAAGAGTGAGCGTGGGACCTAGGACACCACATACATATACAGTAGATGTGCAGCTTGGTCTTTATGCAGGTCCCTAAATTGGAGAATGGGAGCTGTCCCTGAATCTCTTGCTTGCCTGTGGATCCCATTTTCCTAACTGAGCCACCTTGTCTTGCCTCAGTGGGAGAGGATGCACCAAATACTGAAATGACTTTATGTGTGGGAGTCAGACAGGATTCTCCGGGGTGGGGGATCTACTACCTCAGAGGAGAAAGGAAGGAAGACATGGGGGGAGGATCCATATGAGTAGGTACTGGAAGGAGAGGTAGGGCTGATATTGGTGTGTAATGTAAATAAATAAACTTTAAAAATACTATACACATACTAAGAAAATTTTTCTCTAACTGACATATACAACAAGCATTCAATGTTCAAATTTTAAAATTAAGAAATCACTGAAAAAAATGTTCAGGTATTCCCCAAGTCAAGAATTCACACATCAGAATTGTTTGCTTTCCACAAACAAAATGGAAAAATGAATCCGCAACAAGAATGTATGTTGTGGCTCCCCAAATGAATTCTTACTAAACAAAGCTATCTAGAATAGCAACCCTTAAGATTCTACTGGTTTTTTTTGTTTGTTTGTTTGGTTGGTTGGTTTTTTTTGTTTTTTTTTTTTTTGAGAAAAGACTCCTGTGTTCTGTTATAATCTTTTTGTAAATACAAGTAGCTGCTTCTGCTTCTTCAGGTGTTTTGCCTAATTTAAGCCCTCCTCTCCCTCTCCCTCCTCCTCTCACTCTCCCTCCCCCTCTCCCTCTCTCTCTTCCTCTCCCTCTAACTCATTCCCTCCCCCCAACAGACCTGCCCTCTCTGCTGCCTCTCCTGATATTTCACCAAGCTCATGTCAGTTGAGTTTAAAGGCTCTCCACAAGCTAAAGACTATACATGGAAGAGGAGATCACTTCCTTTCTTTTCATAGCTTCACATTATCCAGGAGTTTTTCTTCTGCCTTGAAGCTATACAGCAAAATTTGGTGTGGCTTTTTAGCAAAATGATTAGCTTGAATATTAGCATTCTTTAAGTCACAATAATTTAAAGGCATTAAGTTGTCCGATTGCTTTTAAAAGGATAAGTGAAGTGAGAGATTAAGTAGGTACTGATGAAAATGAAACTGTTTTTCTATCATCAGTACTCAACACACTAAATTATATCTCAATACTCATGCTAATGCTGTTCACCAAACAGAATGATAGTTGCTCTCATCCCTTACTGTCATGAGTACATTCAAATTCCAATTTACAGGCTAAAGTATTGTCACTAATTCTTGGTCCTGTTGATCTGCTACTATAGTTCCTGCCCCAACTGTGCTGGTAGATTTCTACATCAAATCTTTTTTCTGTCACCAAAGCTCATCTTAAACCTTTTGTCTACACTTTCTATCTGCACAGAATAGCCCTCCTATGAGAAAATGAGAGATTCTGTGCATCATTATGAAATGTTTAATGAGTGTCTTAGAATTGAGCCAGAGAAACTGAACAACTAGAAGAGGTATCTGCTGCAAGTAATTGCTTAGTGTAAGTGAGAGAGCTAAGCAAGCCAAGGTCCCATGTATGCACACAGAAAATGGGAAGACAGCAAGCCACTTAGAGACTCAGATCAAGCCAAAGCTTCCTGTGCTGAGAAACAAGAATTTTTAGGAGTAACTGGTTAGGAAAGCCAGAGAGGAAAGAACAGTATGTGCAGACCCAGCAGCTGTACAGTGTTGACTGTAGAGAACTGACTTAGTCAAATCCACTCAGGATAGCCTTCCTATTCATAATATAATAAAATATAATTATAACATAATATAAAAGCAATTGATTAGGACCTTAAATTATGTCCACTAAATCTTTTCATAACAACACCTACACTGTGGTCTAATAACTGAAAGGGGTTTCATGTATTCTACAGAGTGACTGCTGGCTTTCTTCGCAAGAGGCTTGGTAAATTGTAACCTACACCAACCAGACACATGCACAACAGGGAATTTTAGAATTCAGCTTAGCCATGTTGACACTCCAAAAGCCAGCCATCCTCTTTTCAAGTGCTCCTCTTGATCCTCAAATGTCCAGCTCTATGCTAGAGTCATGACCAATACAAAGTAAAACTTGGAAGGCATAAACCACTTGGTTGGACTGGCTACTCTTCATCTAACTTCATTGTGATTGAGCAGAGTAAGTTTGATGAGTGTGTTGTTTTGTCAGATTAAAATGCTCTGATGAGAAGGCAGGCGATGGCCCCGTTGTGTTTCTTCATCTCATTTGTTGCTGCACATCCGTGTGCTGAGTGACTGTTCCTGGAAGTAAAACATTTGACAGAGCACTGATTCAATGAGCTGTTTCAAACTCACTGTGTATCAATCTGAATTCTTAAAATATTGGAAAAAAAGAAGTGATGACACACTCTTCATCCATTATCACCCTCATTATTATCCAGATGTCCGCTCTGTCACATTAAATCCTATAGGTGCAACCAAAGATCACACAGATTTTGCACATATAGAACATGTGTTATATAGGCAGTGAGAGAAAACTTTAAAAGGAATAGTTGACTGTAAAAAAAAATTTGTACATTAAGCAGATTCAATAATAAATAAATGAAATGTATATAGCTAATAATGGTCTTAATTAAAAGAAAAAATCCATAAAATTGATGAATGTTAGTTTATTAACTAAGTACATATTGTATGTGACTACCATGTAACTCACTAAGTAGTTTAGGATGACCTTCAGCTTAGAGTCTACTCTTCTTTGAGACTAAGAAATACATCTTTTACTGTTCTTTATCAAACACTATATTATTAAGCCTTTGGAGTCTAGGACTTAATACTAATGGCCCCTATGTTTTACCAGCCTTCTCCCTTGAACCTCTGGGCTGTCAGCTTCTTAAGTTCTGCTACATTGAACTATAAACAATTCCATCCACTCCCCGAGTTCTGCAGTGTATGATCAGACCTTGGGCATTTTAAAAGTCCACAGGGAGTGCTTCTCAAAGAGTACTCTCACACACTTTAAGTATGTATGTGGTGACCAGGAATCATATTTTACAATATTTTGTTATATTCGTCTATGCTGATAAATATGACTACTATTATTGATGCGTTAGAAACATTTGTTATTCATATGTCTTTTATTAATGGTGCCATGTAAATCCTTACAGCATATTCTAAGTTTTGTGCTAAGCATGGGATGTGAGTTACACTGTGCTATAAAACTGCCATCGAATATGAAATATCTGCCAGTAGTATTTTATACCTGTAACCTCAGTGCCTGGAAGCCTGGGCAAGAGCATAGTGAGTCTGAAGATAACTTGGGCTACATATTAAGACTCTATGTTATAAAATAACATTATTTGACTCTGTGGCTCATTTTATAAGCAATTAAATGGCACACTTATCATGTCACATAACAACAGAAATAAAAATACATTTTTGAGAATGTGTAATTAGATGATCTCTTGGTTGTTGTTGGGCCCTACTTGGTGTTTCCCTTCCCACTCGCTGAGCCTTTTAGCCTGCTAGAGCAAGAAGTTGTTTACACCCTTGGCAGCTGCTCTTAGCCCCTGATTTGGGGCTGGGGTTTTCCATGGCACCCTTCCTCCCACCTAGCCTTCCAGCTTGTTGTTGTTAAGAAGTTGTTTATGCCCCTGATTGGGCCCGGAACTTTCCATCACACAGACTTTTCCTGTTTTCCTGGTTGGGGATTTTCACCTGCCTTGTTGTTTTCCAGGGCCTTTGCCTTGGGTATATAAGGAGATCTCAGTAAAGTCTTGGGGGCACTCGCTGGAAAACTGTGACCTGTGTACGTGTTTTCTTTTTGATCTGCAGGCCCTCGCCAACTCGGAATAACAGGTTAGCTATGCAGATATAGCTGACAGTTGTGATAACACTGTATAATAAGTTGCAAATGCACAGAACAGCCCACTGTATCATAGAATATGTGATATATGTGCTTATTGTTTTTAAAGCCATAGTACACAAAACGACTAGATTAAACCAATCATGAGAGAAAATGAACCACAGTGAACATGAGATGAAACCTCTAAAGACATTGCTGGAACATTATGGCAAATTATTATACAATAAAAACAACTTATAAGTGGAAAGGGAACCTATAACATTTCAAAAAAAAAAAGCTTAACAGAGTAAATCCATAAGCCAGTAATGCAATCACTAATACCCATAAGATAAGGGTACTGGAATTTTAGTCCAGCAGCATGGCTACTCTGGTAAGGGATCACATCCAAAAATTTTCTGGAATGATTTTCTGGAATGGAGACACACCTTTAGTACACACCTATAATCCCAAACAATGAGGTCTACTTGAGGGGCACACAAAGTAACAAGTCAAAGAAGGATTTGACAGAATAAGTCAGAGATAAGATACATACAGCTTTCATAAGAGCAGATAGGAAAGAGAGGCTACTTACAGAGTAGTGAAAAAAGAAGAATGAAAGGGAATTCAGTTGAGTTTAGTTTAAAATTTGAAGGCAGTCTTTACAGAATAATTCAATCAGAAGCCAAGAAAAGCCAATTTCAATCAGTCATCTTGAAGAGAAGTTTGAACCAGAACAGCTGAGTTGAACCAGCTAGCCAGAATTCAAAAAGAGCTAGAAAGAGTGGGCATATTCACTAGTAAGGCTCAGAGACTGAAACATTCTAGGCCTAAGTTAGCAAACAGAGGCTGGAAGCCTACACCTCCAAGATCCAAGCTTTCAGAAGACTAAATTATACAGAGACTAGAAGCTTCCAGGCCTAGGCCTAGGGACAGTTAGGTAGAAATGTTCTGGCTTAGCCTAGGCCCTGCATTCATAAAACTTGGGTATGGCTTTCATTTTCTCAATCCATCTGAGGAAATAAAAATGACATTTATAGTTACAATCATGTACCATCATAACCTGCTACAGCTCTCTAAGCAGTACATATTTACCCAAGCCAGCATCACCATAAGAATTTGACTACTGTTCATTGCTGTGCTGAGAGAAAGTGATGACATCACTAAGTGACAGGAGCTTGACAGCTACACTGTACTCTTGAGAGACTACAATCAGAAAGGTGATCCAGCATTAGCTGGGATGCCATCATGTGACATGTGAATGTATCTAGGACAAATCTGATAAGAAATTTAAGTTTTGATAAATCATCAGTAGGAACTGAACCCTCTGCTTTTTATTTTATACATCTACTGTTAAAAATGTTTTCCAATATACTAACTTGGAGTGATTTGAACATCAAATTTTGTTTTATTTTTCTTGCTGTAAATAGACATAAATTATAAGAAGGCTTCTAACACTGTACCACATTTCATAAATGTATTCACACAACTTAATTTTCCCTTAAGTTAGATCCGCATGATGCTTACTGCCGCTCAAACACTATTTGAAAAAGAGAGATGACACATGGTTACCATTCAAAGTATTTATATAATCTTTATAAAAATATACAACTCAGTAAGAGGCCCAGAAAAAACAAGGGTCAAATTGAGCATGACAGTTTGTGGGAACATCACTCAATTATGTGGAATTTGTGTTACTTAGTGCTGTACTATCCACAGTTTCTTTCCTGTCTGTGTCTCACTTTATTTATCTTCTTCGGGGACACCATTGCTTGGAATATACTGTGGAATACTTGCCTGTCACAGACATTTTACTGGGGTAGTAAATAGATGAGCTCAGTTTCAACTGCAGAATATCACCTCATTAGGATAGAATAGAATTAGATAGAATAGATTGTGGACCTTTTGGTACAATTTTGTAGATAAGTTAAGCCATGTTTGAAATAAGGTCCATTATTATTGTTGCTTATTTATTTATTTTAACATTAATTCCCAACCCAGGCTCTGGCCCTATTTTTCCACAATGACTGAATAGAACTTTTATCATATCATATCATCCTGAATGAGGTAAACCAGAACCTGAAAGACAAATGTGTAATATGTATACTTATAAGTGGATATTAGGCATTAAATAAATGATAACCAAGCTACAGCCACAGAGATGTTAGGTAGAAAGGAGAGATTTGGTGAGGAGATGCCTAGGTCTCCCTGAGAAGGGAAAATAGAATAGAGTTTTTGAGTGGGCTGGGAGTGGACAAGAAGGAGAAGGATGTGAGGTGACATGGGGGAGACAGTGTTGGGGGAGACAGAGGAATTAGAAAGCCTTTGGGAGGTGGTGTGGAAACCTAGTGATGTGGAAACTTTCTGGAATCTATGAGGGTGATCCTAGTAAGGACTCCTAGTAAATGGAAGTATGGAGTCTGAAATGGCCATCTCTGGTAAGCAGGCAAGTTGTCCAGTCGTGGGTCTGGATTGCATTCAGTTGAGTTGTTGGCAAAGGTGGTAAATCCCATATAAATCCCCAAACAACTCAGTTTGATTCTAGGACAGAGGGCTGCTGTCCATAAACTGACATGGGGCCCCGTTGCTGAGAACAACATCCACACAGCTCATTGAATGTGGAGAAGTGAAGCTGGTGCCTTCATGGAATCTTCAGGCTTACATGCTAATCTCTTTGGTTCTGAAAGGTACTCTGCGGGCTACTGGAAGAGAAACAGACAGCAACCCAGCCACAAAACTCTTGACCCTGTCTTGTCTTCAAGATGTACTGGGGCAACGGTAGTGCAGAACTTGTGGGAATAGCCAACCAACGTCCACCTTAACATGAAGCTCATTTCACAAGAGAAAACCCATGCCTGATATTGCTAGAATAACTTGGAACTAGTGAGTAGATAGCCCAGAGACCTAGGGTAGAATCTAACAGTACTGGTCTTTAAAATGATGAAATGATCCCTAATGATATCCTGCTATGCTGATACATCAGTACCTTGTCCAGTAGTCATCAGAGAGGCTTCCCACAGCAGCAGATGAGAAGAGATGTAGAGATTCACAGCCAGATGTTATGTGGAGAGTATAATTGTAGATTTCTCCTCTAGGAGCTCAGGGAATCCCATAAGAGAGGGGTCAGAAATATTGTAGGAGTCAGAGATATTGAGAATACAAGAAGGTACCAACCCAAGGAATCACAAATCAGTGCAAGACACCTGTGGGCTCACAGGAGCTGAAGTGGCAAGCACAATAGCCAGCACAGTGCCAAGCACTGCATGTGACTGTGACAGTCCCTCTGTATATATGTTATGGCTATTAACTTGGTGTTTGTGTGGGACTCCTAATTGTGGGAGCAGGTGTACCTTTGTCTCTTTCGCGTGTTTGTGGGATTCTTTTCCTCCCGTTGGGCTGCTCTGTCCATCCTCAGTGTGAGGGCTTTTGCTTTTTTTTTAACTGTATTTTATTTTGCTGTGTTTGACTATTGTCCCTTGGAGGACTGCTCTTTTCTGAAGGTAGAAGAAGAGACAGTAGGTCTCAGAGGAGAGAAAGTTGTGGGGAACTATGAGGAATTGAGGGAGGGGAAACTCTGGTGCGGATGTATTATATGAGAGAAGAATCTGTCTTCCAAAGAAAAAAAGAACAACACAAAAACCTCAAAATTCTCAGTGGAATATTTTTGCAATATTCAATAACTCAAATAAATTATGTTTAATGTGGAAAGATTGAGATCAATATGCTCTAGGTTTATTTTTAATGGTATTTATATTTCACACACTAAGAGGGATAAATCCATTTATGTATTCAAATTTTATCGAAGAAACTTCATCACAAACATCTAGCATTAAAGCTGTCATTATCTAGATTGTCAGATTTGGATTTTTGTTCTTGGTGGTGGTTTTTTTCCCTTATTTTTCCATCTTTATTAAGTTGGGTATTTATTATTTACATTTCAAATGTTATTCCCTTTTCTGGTCTCCAGGCCAACATCCCCCTAACCCCTCAAACTCCCCTTCTAGATGGGTATTCCCCTCCCCATCCTCCACTTTTACAACCCTCCCCCCAACAATCCCATTTACTGGGAGTCCAGCCTTGACAGGATCAAGGGCTTACCCTTCCACTGATGCCCTTATTAGGCTATTCATTACTACCTATGAAGTTGGAGCCCAGGGTCAGTCCATGTACAGTCTTTGGGTAGTGGCTTAGTCCCTGGAAGCTCTGGTTGATTGACATTTTTCTTCATATGGGGTCTCAAGCCCATTTAGCTCTTTCAGACAGTTCAATGATTCCTTCAACAGGGGTCTCGTTCTCAGTTCAGTGGTTTGCTGCTGGCATTTGCCTATTTATTTGCCTTATTCTGGCTGTGTCTCTCAGGAGAGATCTACATCCAGTTCCTGTCAGCCTGCACTTCTTTGCTTCATCTACCTTATCTAGCTTGGTGGCTGTATATGTATGGGCCACATGTGGGGCAGGTTCTGAATGGGCGTTCCTTCAGCCTCTGTTCTAAACTTAGCCACCCTATTCCCTCCTAAGGGTATTCTAGTTCCCCTTTTAAAGAAGGAGTGAAGTGTCCACATGTTGGTCATCCTTCTTGAGTTTCATGTGTTCTGTGCATTTAGGCTAATTCAAGCATTTGGGCTAATAGCCACTTATCAATGAGTGTATACCATGTGTGTTTTTCTGTGATTGGGTTACCTCACTCAGGATGATATTTTACAGTTCCATCAATTTGCCTATGAATTGCATAAAGTCATTGTTTTTGATAGCTGAGTAGTATTCCATTGTGTAGATGTACCACATTTTCTGTATCCATTCCTCTGTTGAAGGGCATCTAGGTTCTTTCCAGCTTCTAGCTATTATAAATAAGGCTGCTATGAACATAGTGGCACACGTGTCTTTGTTATATGTTGGGGCATCTTTTCGGTATATGCCCAAGAGAGGTATAGCTGGATCCTCAGGCAGTTCAATGTCCAATTTTCTGAGGAACCTCAGACTACTTTCAGAATGGTTGCACCAGTCTGCCCCCAACAATGGAGGAGTGTTCCTCTTTCTCACATCATTACCAGCATCTGCTGTCACTGGAGTTTTGGGTTTTAGACATTCTCACTAGCGTGAGGTGGAATCTCAGGGTTTTTTTGATTTGTGTTTCCCTTATGACTAAAGATGTTTAACATTTCTTTAGGTGCTTCTCAGTCATTCAATAGTCCTCAGGTGTGAATTCTTTGTTTAGCTCTGAACCCCATTTTTTTTATTTTTATTTTTTTTATTAACTTGAGTATTTCTTATTTACATTTCAAGTGTTATTCCCTTTCCCGGTTTCCGGGCAAACATTCCCCTAATCCCTCCCCCTCCCCTTCTTTATGGGTGTTCCCCTCCCCATCCTCCCCCCATTGCCGCCCTCCCCCCAACAATCTAGTTCTGAACCCCATTTTTAATAGGGTTATTTGTCTCCCTGGTCTAACTTTTGAGTTCTTTGTATATTTTGGATATAAGGCCTCTATCTGTTGTAGGATTGGTAAAGATCTTTTCCCAATCTGTTGGTTGCCGTTTTGTCCTGACCACAGTGTCCTTTGCCTTACAGAAGCTTTGTAGTTTTATGAGATCCCATTTGTTGATTCTTGATCTTAGAGCATAAGCCATTGGTGTTTTGTTCAGGAAATTTTCTCCAGTGCCCATGTGTTGAGATGCTTCCCCACTTTTTCTTCTATTAGTTTGAGTGTATCTGGTTTGATGTGGAGGTCCTTGATCCACTTGGACTTAAGCTTTGTACAGGGTGATAAGAATGGATATGTAGGCATTCTTCTACATGCTGACCTCCAGTTCAACCAGCACCATTTGATGCAAAGAGTATCTTTTTTCCATTGGATAGTTTTGGCTCCTTTGTCAAAATTAAAGTGACCATAGGTGTGTGGGTCCATTTCTGGGTCTTCAATTCTATTCCACTGGTCTATCTGCCTGTCTCTGTACCAATACCATACAGTTTCTAACAGTTTTTATCAGTAGTGCTCTGTAATATTGCTTGAGTTCAGGGATAGTGATTCCCCCAGAAGTCCTTTTAGTGTTGAGGGTAGTTTTAGCTATCCTGGGTTTTTGGTTATTCCAGATACATTTACAAAATGTTCTGTCTAACTCTATGAAGAATTGGATTGGAATTTTGATGGGGATTGCATTGACTATAGATCACTTTTGGTAAAATGGCCATTTTTACTATATTAATCCTGCCAATCCATGAGCATGGAAGATCTTACAATCTTCTTAGATCTTCTTCAATTTCTTTCTCCAGAGGCTTGAAGTTCTTATCATACAGATCTTTCACTTGCTTAGTTAAAGTCACACTGAGGTATTTTATATTATTTGGGACTATTATGAAGGGTGTCGTTTCCCTAATTTCTTTCTCAGCTTGTTTCTCTTTTGTGTAGAGGAAGGCTACTGATTTATTTGAGTTAATTTTGTATGCAGTCACTTTGCTGAAAGTGTTCATCAGGTTTAGTAGTTCTCTGGTGGAATTTTTGGGATCACTTAAATATACTAACATATCATCTGCAAATAATGATATTTTGGCTTCTTCCTTTCCAATCTGTATCCCTTTGATCCCTTTCTGTTGTCTGATTGCTCTGGTAGGACGTCAAGAACTATATTGAATAAGTAGGGAAAGAGTGGGCAGCCTTGTCTAGTCCCTGATTTTAGTGGGATTGCTTCAAGTTTCTCTCTATTCAGTTTAACGTTAGCTATTGGTTTGCTGTATATGGCTTTTACTATGTTTAGGTATGGGCCTCAAATTCCTAGGTTCACATGGTATGTTGGCATTCATCTATAGTCAATGGTCGCCTCAGAACCTCATGTAGGAAGGAAGTACTCAGGGGCATTAGCACCTGTGCAAAATGAGAAATGTTATCTTTGAATAATAATGATCAGTAATAAAATAAAGCATCGTGTTTTGAGATGCGTTGTTCAGTTTTTCTATTGCTACAAGAAAAAAACCCACTTTCTGGTCATGGTGGTATACCCGGATAGTATTTGCAGAAGAGGCAGAAGCAAGATGATGGAGAGTTCAAAGCCAACCTGGGCTATGCATGAAAGAAAGAAGGAAGAGAGAGAGAGAGAGAGAGAGAGAGAGAGAGAGAGAGAGAGAAAGAGAGAGGGAGAGAGAGAGGGAGGAGAGGGAGGGAGGAAGAGAGAGAGAGAGAGAGAGAGAGAGAGAGAGAGAGAGAGAGAGAACTATTAACAGAGTCTATGGTAGTCCATCATGAGGAAGGAGCACTCCCAACAAAACTGCTCATCTGCTCATGTCATAACAAGAAAATGAAACAAAGAAGTTTAGTTACCATCTACTCCAGGGACCCAAAGACCTAAGTCCCACCTCTCAAAATCTCTGTTTCAGTACTGTGAAACTGATGAAATCTATGACACAGGGCCTTTCGGAAACTCGAACAGAAAAAGTCTCCAATTTCTGTTTTAGTTATTAAACCTCTGAAATTAGTTCCACAATCACAGCATGCTAGGAAGGGAAATGGGACTAGGACTAGAACAGGGAGCTTGCTTTAAAATTCATGAACTTTCCTTCATTCAGTTCCACTGTCTCTTGTGATGTGCCTCCATAGCCACCTGGCATGCTAGGGGGCCTCCTGCTCTTGGTGTGTTACAATTTGTTGGCGTGTCGTGTGTGTGTGTGTGTGTGTGTGTGTGTGTGTGTGTGTGTGTGTGGTGTGTGTGGCGTGCACATGTGTGCATACATGCTGTGGGAGAGCAGAGATTGATCAAATAATTTACTAAATTAATATTTATCAATTAGCTACAGCCTCTGCTACAATTTGTATATGAATGTCCTGCATAGGCCCATGTGTTCAAAAGTCAGTTGATACCTGGATGGGCTATTTTGGGAGAAGGCAGAATATTTAATTAGTAGATGGTAGGGCCTATCTGGAGGACACAGAGTAACATGTACTGAAGGTTATGCTCAGTATCAGATAGCTTCCTCTTTTTCTCTTCCCTTCTAGAATTTCATAAGGTAAACAGCCTCTTTCTCCACATGTTCATATTGGCTACTTCTGTGGTGTTCTGCATAGCACACAAACCTGGAGCCACCAGGAACATGAACTGAAAGTTCTGAAATCACAAGCCAAAGTTGCCTTTAAATTGTTTTTGTCCAATGTACGGTCACAATTATACAGTAGCTGATGAAAGTAAAAAGAATGGTATCAGGAAAATGGAAAGATGGCTATGATTAAATCTGACCATATTGTATTAGAATTTACCCACATCCACTAACCACACTTCCCTCCCCAAAGGCTTCACAGCCTCTCTAAACAGTGCTACAGTGGGAACTAAGTACTCAAGCACTCAGCATTTGAATCTGATGCTTCTGATTCAAAACATGTAAACATTTCCTGTATGTTCGTTCTCCAGGGAGGCAGAATATAAGAGCCATAGGATTATGGAGACTTCTACCCAGATGTAAAGGATGGCCGAGGAGGCCAGGAAAATATGTGGTAGGTCAAGACGCAAGGCAGCCCCTTAGAAGATGCTGCATGAAATCATGAGAATGAGGGAAACATCAGAAATACCAGGAGCATGGGTTATCTGACACAGAAACCTAAATGCAGCGAACAGCCAACCTAAGTGAAAGGTAATGTAGGCTTCAATCCTTAAGGCCTAAAGGACCATGTGGCCCAACCTTTTGGAGCTCACATCATCTCTCCAAGTACCCCAGATCCAGTACTCACTTTTGGAGTGGAATGTCACTCTATACCATTGTATGTTGAAAGTATGTTATTTTCTTTATTTAACAGGGGCTCATGATAAGAATTTTTCTTGAGTCTCAAAATAGAATTTTATTTTGGACTTCTGAACAATAGTAGAATTCTTAAGACTTTTTTTTTCATATGGAATGAGTATATTTTATATAATGTGATGGCCATGAACCACTGTGGACCACAGAATGTTACAGTTTGAATACAAGACTTTACAAGATGTAAAGTTTCTTTAGGTGGTCCCTCTGTCTCTCTCTGTCTCTGTCTCTGTCTCTGTCTCTCTGTCTCTGTCTCTCTGTCTCTCTCTGTCTGTCTCTCTCTCTGTCTCTCTGTCTCTCTCTGTCTGTCTCTCTTTGTCTCTCTCTCTGTCTCTCTCTCTGTCTCTCTCTCTGTCTCTCTCTCTCTCTGTCTCTCTCTCTCTCTCTCTCTCTCTCTGTCTCTCTCTCTGTCTCTCTCTCTGTCCTCTCTCTCTCTCCTCTCTCTCTCTCTGCTTCCCATCCTTCCATGGGGTGAAAAGCTTTCTCCTCCACATATCCCTGGCCCCTCACAGTCCTCTGCTTTCCCTCCTTCCTACAGTTAATAGAGCCAGTGACCACAGAATGAAATCTATTTTGTAAGACCATGACCTGAAGCAGTGATTTTGTCACAGCTGGCAATAAAAAAAGTTCGTGTTCTTTGATGGGTGAAGAGGAAACTTCTAGTTCCTTGGGAAGTTAGTCATGTCAAATGATGTTTTGCTGGGGCGCACAGGTGAGAGTATGTCTTGCTAAAGTGAACATGTGAAAAAAAAAATGTTTTCCTGAAGCAGAAACATGTGAAAGGATGTTTTGATATAGCAAACATGTGAAAGTGCACTTGATGAAGGAGTATAAATATGACCTCAGAGACAGTGGGTGATGAGGACTGAGCCTTGGTTTGGTTTGCTCTGCATCACTTTTCTTCACTAAAGGCATTCATGTACTGGTTCGTCTTACATAGCACTGTTGAGCTCAACTGTGATAGCTCACCAAAGAACTACTCATGAGGTTTCTGTTTCTGTGTCCTTGCCCTAAGCTGGTTGATGATCCTGGAAGTTACTTCAGGATTGAACTACAGCTGCCTGGTGTCTGTTTACTGAAAGCTGCTGGTTCGTGCGTGATGTCTACCAGCCAAGAAGACTGGTCTGCAGCTGCTGAATCATATTTGGTGTTTGCTACAGGACTGAACTACTGCCAAAGAAAATCGACCTATTGCTGAACAGGCCTACTTCCCATCTCCTAATAACTTTTCTCTTCTACTACCTCTGCTGGGTGGTAGACTAGAGGAGAAGTTGAACCCTTATTAAAAATAGGTTGCAAAAAATATGCCTACCGATGGGTTATATTTTAAATATTTATTTTTATTTTATGAGTATTTTGCCTGCCTATATGTAGATGAACCCCATGCGTGCCTGGTAACCATGGAGACCAGAAGTTGCTATCGGATCCTTTGAATGGGAGTTGAAGATGGTTGTAATCTTCAACCTGGGTACTGGAAGATGAACCTGAGTCTTCTGATAGAACAAGTATTCTTAAATACTAACCAACTTTCTAGACTTTGATGGATTATATTTTAATGTGTGAGACAGTAAATACACAAATAATATCCTTAAGAGACAATGACAATTTATATGGAAATCTTCAATTTTCAGTTGTGTGAGTTATGAATCGATACATGCCACTAAGGAGTCAAAGGTTTGGAAGTTTAGAACAGATCCTCTATGGAGATGGTATTTCAGCAAAAATCAGAGTAAAGTGAGAAAATGATCAATGCGAATAGTTACAGATGAAGCATTTTAAGCAGTGGGACTATAAGGATCAAAGACACAACAACAGAAACACACATGCATGCTTAAGAAATGTCATGAATATCAAATTTATTGGACACATGATTTAGTAGACTTTGACTGCATGTTACAGGAATCAAGGAACCATCTGAATGAAAACAAGGAGCATATTTAATTGTAGCAGGAAAAGTTATAAACCCTCAATTTCGTGATTTAACTGCCTAAAAGTACTTGGGAAAATTATGGCAGAAACTCTGTGTTGAATGGATACGTTAAGAGATAACAAAACATAGACACCTGTGGGATGGCGCTAGCTACAACAAAATGCCACATGCCATCAGTGTTGACAAATATAGATGCCATCGCTGTACAGATTATGGAAAAGAGTAAGAAGGAAGAAAATATGCATTTTAACATAAAATTTTAGGATAAGGCATAAACAAATAAGACTATCACTTCTAGTTAATAAAAACAAAATTAAAAAATGATATTTTGTGACTCAGTGGCAGGGCATGTGCTTAGGGGTGGCCCCTAAATTGAACTGTCATAATAAATCACTCATAAATTATTAAGGAAAAAATGATATTGTGTAAGTACTACTAGTCCATAACCTCCAAACTACACACCACTGCTTTTATATATCACATAATTGTCAGTTATCTGGTAGTATGTCTGGTAAAAAATAAAATAAAAAAGAACAATAGATTTTAGTATTTTTTAATAAAAACAAAACAGTAGATTCCAAAAATTTCTGTTACAGTCAGCCCAAATATATACCTTTGGATGAAAATCTCTCTCTCTCTGGCATTCTAAATAATTCTGCTAAAAAGAATTATACTTTTGAGTTTGCCAAATTATCTACTGCCTTCTAAAAACTAAAAAATTGCAGAGATTAAACTAAGGGATCTATCCCGTCAAAGGAAATGCTTTTCAGGGAAGGCCTGACAAGGCTCTCTCTTTTCTTCCCTAAGTATTTCCTACTGGATTGATAAAACTAAGGAGAATAGATTTAAAAGTTTTCTCCAATATTCTTTTTGAGACAGGGTCTCCCTATGTGCCCTAGGCTGCTCTAGAAGTTGCTATGTAGACCAAGCTGACATCACAGAGACCCTCCTCCCTCTGCCTCTCTACCGCTGGGATGAAAGACATAGACCGCAATACCCACCTGTCCAATTTTTTAATTAAAAAATTTCTAATGATTTTTTAAAAAGTAAATTGTACATAGCTTATTATATCACTAAGTTATTTTCTAATTGGTGTAGTCAAATAAAATTCCAGTGGTATTTCTTAGGGTTAAGAGTTATTACATTCTGAAATGGTAGCTTCTAATGAAAACTTGATTTGCTTTAAGAACTATAACCACAAAGAAACGAAAGCTTTCAAGGTAGGGAAGGAATTTAATTAAAGTTCAACAAAGCCAAAGACAAGGATTATAGATCCACACTTTCTGTACTTCAAAATTTATAAGAAACTACCATTTGAAATTAATATTGGCTTACCAACATGTATCATAATAAAGTCATTCTGTCTAAGCATTTATCTAGATACTTGATGTCACAGAAGGATCAAACAAAATCAGTTTTCAAAATGTCTACTCCGTGGTGAGTTCCATGAGACATGCAACATGGATTCTTGCCAACTTAACAAATTATAAAAAATAGACTCAATAGATGATTCTTGCCCAAATAATTCTTATCTACTGTTCTGACTTCAGCCACTGTCAGAAGTACTGGCCAGAGAGAGCAATCCTAAAACATCATGACCTTAATCTTCTATACTGAGACACTGAAATTGAGACTAAATAGCCTGTCATGGTCGAATTCAATTTTTTCTTTTTCACCAAAAAAAAAAAAAAAAAAAAAAAAAAAAAAAAAAAAAGAGCCAACCAGGCAGGCAGGCAATATTCTTAGATGCATTTGTATACTTTAGTTTAAAAATCTGGACAACCATAAGAATCATAAGTCACTCTTGACTGCCCCTAGTTATGTTTATATACAAGGACAGTGACATCTCCTTAACAGATATATGCCATTACCTTTGGCCTTTAATGAGGATCCAAAGATATTGTATGAATTCAGAAGACTTGGGGAATGTTCCAGATTTCTGAAAACAGAAACTGCTGTAGATGGAGTCCGAACTATTACTTCTTTCGTTGTGAATAATTGTGTATCTATCAACTTCAAGTGAATTGCAGCATGTCATTCGGTCAAAGTCAATCAAAATGATAAAGATGTCAACCATCCCTGCTAGAAACCTAAGAAAAAAATTTTGAAGACAGGGAAGACTATGGATGCAGCCCACACACAGAACTGCTTTTCAAAGAAAAAAAGTGCTTCCAATAGTCATAAATCAAATACTTACAGTGCAAATATTATTATTGCCTTAGATATTACACTTGAAGCTATATTTCTGAAATGTAACTGTAAAAATGGTAAATCTTTAAAATTCTAATTTGCATGTATGTACATTTGTGTGTGTGGACATAGTTGTGTTAGTATGTGTTCATGTGTGTGATATGCACATAGCTGTGTGAGTTGAATGTCCATGTTGCACAGACCAGATCGAAGATCTCAAGTGTTCCGTTCTGTCCCACTGCCTTATTCCATTGATGCAGTCTCTCTTTGAACCAAAAACTAGATTGACTACCAGCAAAGCCAAGCAGCCATCCAGGCACTGCTGCCTACAGTGCTGGGGTTATAGTTGTGTGCACAGAAAGTCTTGGCTTTGAATGTGGCTGTTGGGAATTTGAACTGAGGTATCATGCCTATGTAGCAAGAACTATTACTCTGGGAGACATCTCCCCAAACCTTAAAATTCTCATTTAAGCTGTCTTGTAAAGTATTTATTATTTTCAGCAACAGTTCACTTCCTAGAAGTCAATTGTAAAAAATAATTAGAATTTTATCAGAATACTATTTGTAAAATTAAATTTGTATGAACAAACTGGACATGTATTACTAGAGATGAATCTGTAATAACTTGTGACAAAACATCATTTAAAACTCATATTTTCAACCAACATTTAACATCTGTATTAGCTAGTTTTATGTCCACTTGACATGAGCTAGAGTCATCAGAGAGAAGGGAGTCTCAGCTGAGAAAATGCCTTCATAAGATCTGGCTGTAAGGCATTTTCTTAATTAGTGATCGGTGGAGGAAGACCTAGCCATTGTGGGTAGTTACATCCCTTGGCTGATGGTTCTGGATTCTATAAGAAAGAAGGCTGAACAAGTCATGAGGAGCAAGCCAGTAAGCAGCACCCCTCCATGACCTCTGCATCAGCTCCTGCCTCTAGGTCTCTGCACGCAGTGCTTTCGATGATGAACTACTATATGGAACTGTGAATGAAATACACCCTTCCTCCCCAAGTTGTTTTTGGTCATGGTGTTGCATCACATCAATAGCAAACATAACTAGGACAAAAATCTCAGAAATTTTTCATAATATAAGAGTATACAAAAAAAGAAGATTCAAAAAATAATATTCATTATTTGTTTTATATTCATAAATGTGCAAAGGAAGGTTAAGAGAATAAGGTAAAGTAGTAACTTCTGGGGCTAAGGAATATCTCAGTGGGTAAGAACACTTGTTTCTCAAGCATCAGGACCCAAGTTCAAACTCCCAGTACCAAGTTTTAAAAATAAAGCTGAACATAGCCCAGCACCTGCCTGGAAAGCTAGAACTGTGGGGCACAGAGACGTCAATGGAGCCTTGCCAGCCACCAGCTTAGTTCCAGGTCCAAATAATAAATTAATTAATTTTAAAAATCTTGACTTAAAAGATATGATAGAGAGCAATAGGACAAGAAGCATCCTCTTCTAGCTTTTGTGTACAAATATGTGTACATGCATATGTATGTGCCCATACCACACACACACATAAAAGAGTAATTTATTTTGTTATAACACATAATATATCCTTATGATGGATATATTTTATTCAGCATAAGAAATGTTGATGTCAATTGTTTATTCAATATTTCTAATATTGAAAATATCATAAATAGTTCTTTACCCTTACAGCTTTTAATATTCTTTCTTTGTTCTGTACAGCAACATTTGGAATGCAAACAAATAAAATAATATTTTAAATTCAAAAAAAGAAAAAATATCATAAACAATAAAATATACATTTATAAACAAATATCTCAGAACTAGATTTAGAAATTACCATTTCAAAATGTTAAGTTTACATGCGTGTAATGTGTCAATGGCTGTGTCCAAAATTTTTTGTTGTGCCCAACTCTGATGTCTAAATAGTTCATACTTATAAAAATTTGTTTTGTTTATCCTTTTTGTTTATTCTTATAATTATTGATTCCCCGTATGGAAATTATTTTGTCTTTTAATTCAACATATTATCAGGAAACCAGAACCATGATCAGTAAGTTGATTAATTACTTACTTCTGGTCAGTTTTCATTTGACAAATAGATAGACTCTGAGGCCCCTTGACAGCAGCATTTTTCTGTCTCATCACCAATAAGTTTAGAAATATCACTCAGTAATACCTCTGGAGGGAACAGGGTGGGTGGATGAAGAGGGGAACACCCTTATAGAAGAAAGAGAGGGGGATAGAATAGGGGGCTTATGTCCAGGAAACCAGGAAAGGGAATAACATTTGAAATGTAAATTTAAAAATATCCAATTAAAAAAAAGTTGGGACTCACACAGGAATATTTTTCTTAAATTAAAGGTCCATGGGGGTTTTGGGGCAAGGTCAGTACAGAAGGAGAAGGAGGAAGTAGAGGCTCACACCAATCATTCTGCTAAAGCCTCAAGGACTCATATTGTGTTGTGGTTATATAAAGTTATGCACCTTAGGCTGACAATGCTCCCCAAAAACTCTCTCTCTCTCTCTCTCTCTCTCTCTCTCTCTCTGTGTGTGTGTGTGTGTGTGTGTGTGTGTGTAAAATTCAGGTATGAGAACGCTCTGTGTTGTTGTTGATCAGGATAGTCCAAGAGATTCCAAAACATTATAGGTGATTGTTGTCTCCATTGGTTGCTTCAGAGATTGAAGGTAAATCCTTACTTCTAAAGACACTGCCCATGGAGGACACAGGACTCATATGATTTGAGCTGGATCTAACCTGAAAGTTTATTCTTGTGCTCTAGGTTTCACTGCACTATGAGAAGTACCATGCAAGCTGCCAAGGGAGGGAGCAACAATTAATAGTTCTATGTAGCATGGTGAAATATCCCTACAGGTACTGTAGTGCTGCTCATATGCTGGCAGTAACTAGTAGTTGTCTAATTGGATTTAAGGCCCATTCAATATGAAGGTAATCGTGCCTGCTACTCAAAATCAAGCCAATCCTGTGGAGTTGGTGAAGTCGTGGATCTTAGAAAAGAACTTACTCCTGTCAATTAACTAGACCAGTGTAATTCCTAATATTCTAAAATTTGTCTTACACCCACACCTAAGTGTACCTGTGACCTACTCCTCTTCAAAAAAATGTTCTTTTTATAGCAAATAGAGATGATTACAAAAATCATGAAAGGCATAACACAAAGATCAACAGATTGTGGGGTGCCCAAGCCCAACAAATACTTCTACACCCCTCTACAATACAACTTCTGCTCCTAAGGTAGGGACGTTGTGGAAGAAAGAGCAGAAAGAATATGAGCTGGAGGTCCAGTCAACCGTGAGACTGTGTTCCCTAAAAAGCCAACAAAACCAATGCCAACAGATACACTAATGTGGAAGGAGATGTCATGCAGTTTCACCCTTAGACAAAGAATTAATAACTGCTGAGAAAAAGAAAAAAGTTTCTCCCAGAGGTGAGATTCCTAACTGGTTATCCAATCCAAGGTAATCAGCCCTGGAATCATATGTACACAAAGAACAAGAGTAAACTCATCATGTTTTTAATATATTTGTTTATACATAGATATATACATACACACACATACATATGCAACAATATACAAGACCATTAATTTTTAAAAGAATAAGTACGAGAGCTGGGGATGAATAAGAGGGAGGGGACATGGGAGAGGCTAGAGGGAGGGAAGGAAAGGGAGAGTTATATATTTATAACTTAATTAAAATACATACCTTTTTAAAGCATTGAACACCCATAGCCTGGACGACAGGTCCTCAGTTTTCATAAGCCTGGGCAGCAGTTAATTTGCATGTGCTCAGACTTTTGCTGCTTGAAGAAGGTTAGATTAATAACTGCCTTGTTATATTAGTTTTTAGATAAAGAACTCTTGACAGTTCTTTAAAGTCTCTTAAATTATCTTCAAGGCAAATCAGAGATTAAACTTGTGTATTTATTTAATATATTTAAAATAAAAGAAGATAAAGTCAAAATTAAATAGCTAAATCTTCCTCTGAAAAAGTCATCACAGGAATTGAAGCACTTATATTTCATATCACCTACAATTATGGAGAAATTTAAATATAGGGGGCATGGCAATGTGTGTTTGCATTTTGAGTGTCTCACACCATGAAAGGAAGGAGTGAAACTAGAATCCAGTTGGTAGAGGTCAATAACACTTCTAAATCTCCAATGGCATATAACCTTAAACCTCAAAGGGAAAAACGCAGCTCAGGGAGTCTTGTGAGAGAGTAAGAAATAGAATTGAGCAGCCAGAGGGGTCAAGGACACCACAAGAAGACCTACAGAGTCAACTAACCTGTACCCAGGGGGACTTACAATGACTAAACCATGAACCAAAGGGTATGTACAGGCTGGACTTATGACCTCTACACTTCTGTAGCAGATGTGTAGTTTGGGCTTCTTTTGGGTCCCCTAATAACTGAGTAAGGGCTCTCTCTGACTCTGTTGCCTGTCATTGGGTCTCCTTCCCTTAGCTGGACTTCCTGTTTGGGCTCAGCAGGAGAGGAGGTGCCTAGTCCTGCTGGGACTAGTTGTACCAGGAAGGGGTGGTACCAAAGAGGGGCTTTCTTCCCCTTCACAGAGGAGAATGGGAGAGGATAATAGAGAGAGGGATTTGTAAGGGTGGGGCTGGGAGGAGGCTGCGATCAGGATATAAAGTGAATTTTTAAAAAGTCATTATTGAGAGAGAAAGAAAAAAAACAGGATACTCCCCACTCAAGGATTTATCAGGTAGAAAATATCAATAATGCCAATTTTCAGAAGCCCCGCTGAACAGCCAAGAGTCTGTGCGACTTCCTTTAGTTTTGTTTGAGACACAGTCTCCTGTGCTCATGTCATAGTCTAAGGGAAGGATGTGGAAGAATCACGAATCCTTACCCAGTTACAACAGGTGAGTGTGTCACTTGTCAAGAGCTATGGATTGTGCTAAGCCAGGAAGAGACTACGATTTCACGAGATTCATTTACAAACTCTTGATTTCCAATGGGGTACCTGTATTGTGAAAAGTGCCAAAGATTTCTTATTTCAATGTAGATATAGACAATAGAGATGGAATGGAGAAAACCGTTGACATTAGCAACCGTATTCATGCGCTTTCTCCACACTCCATGTAAAATAGAAAGGAAGGTCTAGTGAAAGAAAGAATTGCTTCCTGCCACAAGTCCTTCCTTTATTTCTTGGGGTGTGTGTGTGTGTGTGTGTGTGTGTGTGTGAGAGAGAGAGAGAGAGAGAGAGAGAGAGAGAGAGAGAGAGAGTGCACTTTCAGTAGAGGTGAGAAGGAAAAATCTAGGAAGTTTTTTTGGTTTTTTTGTTTGTTTGTTTGTTTGTTTGTTTGTTGATGTAGTGTTGCTTTGTAGCCCAGTCTGGCCTTGACCTCACCAAGCAGTTTAGATTAACCTCAAACATCTGATCCTTCTCTCTCCATCTTTCAACTCCTGGAATCACAGGTATGCATCACCACACGTGTAGCTTGCCATGCCATTTGAGCATATGGAAATATATCATCTTCCCCAGTAAGATTGCCTTAAAGATGTCAGTTTAGGATCATACAGGAACAGATATTAGCCTGAAAAAGTTCAGAATATGTAGAGAAAAGAAAGTGGTTAGAGCAAATTCCCAGTGAACACAGGCTAGGAACCACGTTTCTAGCTGGGATTAACACAACAATCTCTAGGCATGGTTAATTCTAATGCAACCATGAATAGAGTCACTGCCACATGATGGGCATGGGCCAGATAATTCTATATAAACCTTTCATTATGGTGAGCACAGACAATAGGTCTGGGCATATAAGCTTCCATAAGGTCTACAGAGAGAATGACATTTTTTTTTTTGGTTTTTTTTCTGATACAAACATAAAAATAGAGCACATTTATTAACTGTAGAAAAACTGCTTACAATAACAAAATCTCACATAATAAACACAGCCAAAATAGCACAAGAAACTTGTTGATATTCTGATGCAGTATCATCAAAGACCGTCCCATACACACCTTAACATATACCACATGAAGCATTCATTTCATAGGCGGGAGAAAAATTACTTTTGTCTGTCACTGAAATAGATTTCCTGGTTTTCAGTTTTGATTATGTACTACAGATAGAGTTCAAAAATTATTTTTTTTTTCGGAGCTGGGGATCGAACCCAGGGCCTTGCGCTTGCTAGGCAAGCGCTCTACCACTGAGCTAAATCCCCAACCCCCAAAAATTATTTTTAAAAAAATGTTAACAACAAAAGCTGAGCATGGTGGCATGTATCTGCAGTCCCAACACTAGAGAAGCAGACAGGTAGATCTCTCTGAAATCAAGGCCAGCCTGTGCTACAGATCAAGTTCAAGGCCAGCCATACCTATAAAATGAGACCCAGTCTTTACAAAAAGAAAAGCAACAGCAAAAACCCAATATTCATTCCTAAAATAAACATATATATATATATATATATATAATCTTTATTTAATATCCTACCTAATGGTGAATACTTAGAAAGTTCTGGACTTTAACAAGTCTGACCAGCTAACTTGTTTGCTTGAGCATGTCTTCAGTTCCCCTGGGAGTCACAAATGCTTTCCATCCATTGGTCCAGAGTAGAGAGAGCTCTATTTCTTTTTCCTCTTCTTTGGTGGCTCGTCGTCAGAGCTGCTCTCGGAACTGCTGCTGCTGCTGCTGCTGCTGCTGCTGCTGCTGCTGCTGCTGCTGCTGCTGCTGCTGCTGCTGCTGCTGCTGCTGCTGTAGAAGCTGGAGTCTGAGTCCGAGGAGGAGGAGGGATAGGCTGAGGAGGAGGAGCTAGAAAGGCTTCCATCTGAGTCACTGTCCTCTGAAGAGAATGAGGCAGATGTCTCGCTCTCTGATGAAGACTCACTGGCTGAACTGTCACTGCTAGAGGTACTGGAACTCGTGACACTCTTAGGCCTCCTCTTCTTCTTGGTCTTTCTCTCCATGTTGGTCTCTCCCATGCTTTGCTGCAATAATCTGTTTTCTTTTTCTTTTAAAGCTTTCTTCAGCTCTGCTGTTCTCGAAGGCCTGTGTAGGTACTTTCTCTTCCCTTTGCATTCATAAGTCCAATGTCCAAATTCCAAGCATTTCTGACATCTTACGTGTTGCTTATTGACTTCAGCTTGCCACCGAGCTATAAGCCGATGCATAGGAGTCACCATCTTGAAGTGGACCGAGAATCACATTTTAAGAAAAGCAATAGGTGATAGTGATTGATAAGTCCTAATAGCAATTGTATTATCTGCAAATAGCATAATGACCATCTTTGTTCCAGAATTTATTTTTTAAAATTAGCCTATCGATGTCATGGTAACACTCGTCCTTTAAAATAGGAGATCTTGTAATACTGAGTTCTTTGGCATACAGAGCATACTAATGTGAAAGTGAAGGGTAGCTGGACACAGAGGCACCTGCAGAGATAAATGATAGGGTTTTAAAGGTACTAAAATGCACATACAGAAATTGACACAGCTATGGCTGGAGAGGAATATTACTGTGGTTGGTTTCTTGGCAGGTAGCATGTGGAGCCTTTGAAGTGACAGGCAAGTGGATGTGCTGGTAGCTGAGGAGCTACAGGACAGGTCTTGGGAGGCTAATAGGGTTGCCACAGCAGGAATACAGCTGACACAGTAGAAGTGGTAATATTGCATGCCACGTAACTGCCATTTGCTGGAGAGATGGTTATAAAGAATATTCAGGATAGTAATGGGGGGGCCACAAAAAAAAAAGTCTGCCAAAGACAAGAGGAGTCAGTAGGCCCTGCTTTCAGGTAGGGGCCTCTATGGCAAGGTAAAATATGACACTGGCTTGGAAATGTTTATGTGTAAACAAAAATACCAAGCTCAGTGTCTGCATTGCCTGAGAGACGGTCTGTGAGTTCTATAAAACGTTTACATCAGAAACTTCTTAGTAAGTCCAAGAAAAAGAATGGGACCCTTTCTAGTATGACTGAGAATGACACTTATGAAGAAGAACAAATTATGATAACTTGTATCTATGTGGTGGCTTGAATGACAATGGCTTCCATAGGCTCAAACGTTTGCATGTTTAGTCCCCTGTTGATAAACTGTTTAGGAATGATTAGGAGGTATGGCCTTTTTGGAGGAGGTGTATCACCAGACCTAGTGTCTCTATCTGTGTGTGTCTCTATGTCTCTCTGCCTTTCTGTTTCTCTCTGTCTCTGTCTCTGTCTCTTTCTCTGTCTCTCTGCTTCTCTCCCCCCCTCTCTCCCCCCTCTCTCCCCTCCCCCCTCTCTCTTTCTCTTTCTCTCTCTCTCTCATAGATCAAGATGTATAGCTCTCAGCTACTTGTCTAGCACCATGCATGCATATTGCCGCCGTGCTCCCCACCATAATGAAATCTCTGAAACTCTAAGCAAGGCCCCAATGAAATGTTTTCTTTTATAAGAGTTGCCTTGGTTATAATGTCTCTTCACAGCAATAGAACAGTAGCTAATACAATAAATAATAATGATAGAATGATATATCATATTATATATTATATAACATATACTATAGTATATATAAAGATATAATAAAGTAACCTTGTGTGTTAACATAAAATATTAATTAAACATCAATGAGGTGAACAGCTGAAAAGGAGATGAAAGTTACAGTATGATCATGGGGTGATCAAAGGCTGGTCAAAGATAAGAACTCTGAGCTCTGCATTTACCCTAGTACCTGGTCATACACTGTTCGAAAACATCTTCTCCATGAACCTTGGGCCTTAAATAAGTGACTTCCAGGATTTAATTTTTTCTGCTACAGTTACTGAAAAATATGATATGAAATTGTAGTATTGAGTATATTTCTAGTATGTTACATGCTTGCATTAATTTAGCAAGGGTAAGAACACAGTCACGGTTTCTTTAAGACTTATTTTCCAAAGAAAATGAATGTCTGCAATATAAACAATTCTAAAATATTTCTAAATTGTCTTACATTGTCTTTTTTCCCAATAAAGCAATTATTCCCAGCTGGGCTTTTCCATTTTGGTTTACTTATAATTTATAAATAATAGTTATACATAATTATGAAGAACAATGTGATATTTTGATATATAAATAGATATGATACAATAATCAAATTGAGCTAATTAGCATTTTCCCAACTATACTTATCAGGTTTTGTAGTGAAAATCCTCAGAATCCTCTTTTAAAAGGTATTTTGAAATACATAATACAGTATTACTAGCCATAGTCACCATACACAGTAGAATTCTAGATGGAATTAAACTTATTTAAAAATAACTTAGTAGCGATTGGACAATGTCTCCCCTTCTCTACTCACCTCCCCATGCCCAACCTCTGATAACAGAATCTGCTAGGAACTTGTCCTTTTCAGTTTCCTAATACAAGTGATATAATGCAGTATTTCTTTCTATGTTTAGACTATATTCTATATTATTGAGGGGGAAGACTAGTCTATCCTTTACACTCAAATTATTTTTAATTGATTCTTTCTGAAAGAATTAACAGAGTACTAAAAAATTCAAAATATGGAAAATGTGGCTGACTAAAATAACAGAAAATAAAGATTATATTTAAATATGAACCAATTAGGAAATGGAAGAATATATTCAAGCAAATACATAATAGAAAAAAATGAAGAAAAAAATGAGAGAATGCCCAGTAAGTGGTCACATCCACCCCTTGCTGCCTGCCACAAGGCTTCCTAGGCACAAGGTCAGCAGAGCCAAGTAGGAAGAGGAGAGGAACAGCGGAGTAAAATGGGAAATGGAGGGAACAGACACAGAGTTGGTACATAGCTGTCTGAAATCACCTCTGTGTTGAAGTGCTGATCTCTGAGAAAATCAGTGATGTTGGGCTTGGTGACGGAAGAGGACTCATGTTCTATAGGGAAAAATGTATCACAAATATACAAGACATTTCTTCCAATAATTTCTTCAATAACCAGTGAAAGTTCTCTCAGCATAGGGTGCCATGACCTTCCTCAAGCCACAACCCTCCCTTTTCTTGTGACCCTGCCTTGTCTGGGAGACTCCCCTAGCTGTGATCTTCCCTTCCTTGTGCCTCTGGCCTGGATAGAGAATTATTTTCCATTTCATGCATTCACCCAGGATGAGTCTATGACTCCAATGGAGAAAAATCTTGAGGAAGTAACAAGCATTAGAAACTATGTAACCATTCTTTTGGGGCTACTTTATTGGGTTTTCTTACCTACCACCTTTCTCCAACCCAATCCCTTCCAACCCCCAACAGTAGGTAGGAAAGAAAGAAGGTTAGAGGGGAAAGAAAGTGTTGATCTCATTAGACTACTTCCTGCTAATTGGGGGCAGTGAGCTCCTAGGGGCAAATCAAATCTTCATTGTCAGGAAATCTCCAACCAGCAATTCAGCAATCCAGCAATAGCAAAAGCAGGAAAAGCAACTTCCGTAACCAGCAACAGCTGCAGAGATCAGCATCAGGGACCAAACATCAGCAGGGACAGCAGCAACTGCCATGGGTTCTCTTGGGGCTTTCTTTCATATTTATACCCTCTCAAGAGTGCTCAGTGGTAGAGCGCTTGCCTAGCAAGTGCAAGGCCCTGGGTTCAGTCCCCAGCTCCAAAAAAAAGAATAGAAAAAAAAAAAAAAGAGTGCTCAGAATTCCAAATTCTGCAAGAATTGCACTCCTAGAGCACAAGACAAATCATAGTTAATGGCTGTTGACAATTTGAAGCAGCCCCATATCCCACATACAAAAACATAATCACCAAACATAACTGGGTTCTCTAAGAAACTAAAATTCTCAGTACAGAACTATCCAAAGAAAAATATTCAGCACTTTACCACCACCACCAACAACAACAACAAATGGATTGTGTATCCAGAAGGAAAAATGATGAGGACAATTACTTGGGGGGAAAAAAGCTGAAAATTAATGAAACTTAAGTTCTTCATATGTTCCACTAGCAAAACCAAAGTTATTTACTGTTGAATGGAACTGCAGAAGCTGTCTGGAGATGTCTGCTTTTCATATCGTTGTGACAGTGCTCTGGGGGTCCGCCCTCTAACAGTTGCTCTTTCACTAGCAATGGGTGGTGCTGATAAATTGAAGGTATTTCTCCAATACACCTTCTAGAATCTTTGCCCTGCCTTTTGATCTTTCTATCTTATCTGGCTCATGATTTATAGAGCATAAAAGTGGCAAGGGACCTCTGTCACCCTTGAATGTAATTCTTCTTATTATACTGAAAAAGAGAAGAAATTGAAGGAAAGTGCTTTGTCCAAATATCAGCCTTCCAGGACACTTTGTACTTTTCCAACCTAGAGCTAACCATGTATCTTAAAAGTGCCACTTTTTTTCATTTTATGCTCCACCAGTAATCTCACTTACTAAAATCTGGTTCGAGGGTGAGAACTCTATTATATGCATCATAGAATATTTGTTTTAAAATGTAAAATTAAGTTTCAGATGACACAATTATTCTTACTGTAAATAATTCAAGCCACTAAGAGTGTGAAGTAAAATGAGACGTCCTTCAGCTACTGTGTGCTTTTCAAATTCTGTTTGTAAAAATGAGTGCAAGTGTGTACACGCATACATGCATCTATATGGTTTTCACCAATAAAATGCTATGAAGACACTTCGGCTTTAAAACTTAACTGCAGTTGTCTAACAATACACACAGTTCTACTCCATTGCTTTCCTTCATGCAGTGTTGGAGACACTATTCTTTGACTGTCATTTTGAATATGCTCATTAATTTTTACACGTTATGACTATCAAAAGATGAAGTCTCGGGATTGGGGATTTAGCTCAGTGGTAGAGCGCTTGCCTAGCAACCGCAAGGCCCTGGGTTCAGTCCCCAGCTCCGAAAAAAAAAAGAAAAGAAAAAAGAAAAAAAAAAAAAGATGCATTTTCCCTCATCTTAAATATAAGTGAGTCATAGTTACCTATTTCTAAGGCATAGAATGTAAAAAAAAAAAAAAAGCTTTTTCCTTTTTCTTTTAAATAACCAGGAGTACATAATTTTTCATATTTATTCCTGTATTAAATATTGAAGCTTAATGATGTAATATATTACATTATATACTGCAATATATTGTAATTGTAATTGCAATGTTTTATACATATACATATATATACATATATATATATACATAGAGAGAGAGAGAGACTGAGAGAGAGAGAGAGAGAGAGAGAGAGAGAGAGTGTCAAAGTCAGGGCTGGGAAATGATGTTCAGTAACAGAACATTTGACCATCACACTAAATGCACTGCAAAATAATAACAAAAACAAGTAACAATAACAAGAGATACGGTTTTTGGCCAGACTCCCGGACCAGCGGAGGATCCCTGCCTTCAGCAGCTCTCTGCTCCCAGGCCCCCCCCTGGAGGGAGTTCTTGCCGCCTGTCGGGCGGGCTCTCCTGAGGCAGGAGCGGAGGAGACCACAACGCTGCCCCCCTGCCCATCCCTGGCCCAGGAGGAAACTGTATACGGCCTCTGGGTACCCGAGGAGGGCCCAGAGCAGCAGATCCACTGCGTCTGAGACACCGCACCTGAAGGGACCGACCGGATAAACAGTTCTCTGCACCCAAATCCCGTGGGAGGGAGAGCTAAACCTTCAGAGAGGCGGACACGCCTAGGAAACCAGAAGAGACTGCACGCTGCACACAGTACTGACCCCAGAGGAAAACAAAAGCTATCTGGAACCCTGGTGCACCAAACCTCCCAGAAGGGGCGGCGCAGATCTTCCTGGCTGCTGAAGCCCTGGAGAGCTCATAGGCAACACCCCGAGAGCAAACTTGAGCCTGGGGACCACAGGTAAGACAAACTTTTCTGCTACAAACGACTTGCCTGGTGAACTCAAGACACAGGCTCACAGGAACAGCTGAAGACCTGTAGAGAAGAAAAACTACGTGCCCGAAAACAGAACACTCTGTCCCCATAACTGGCTGAAAGAAAACAGGAAAACAGGTCTACAGCACTCCTGAAACACAGGCTTATAAGACAGTCTAGCCACTGTCAGAAATAGCAGAACAAAGTAACACTAGAGATAATCTGATGGCGAGAGGCAAGCGCAGGAACCCAAGCAACAGAAACCAAGACTACATGGCATCATCGGAGCCCAATTCTCCCACCAAAGCAAACACAGAATATCCAAACACACCAGAAAAGCAAGATCTAGTCTCAAAATCATATTTGATCATGATGTTGGAGGACTTCAAGAAAGACATGAAGAACTCCCTTAGAGAAACACAGGAAAACATAAACAAACAAGTAGAAGCCTACAGAGAGGAATCGCAAAAATTCCTAAAAGAATTCCAGGAAAACATAAATAAACAAGTAGAAGCCCATAGAGAGGAGTCACAAAAATCCCTGAAAGAATTCAAGGAAAACACAATCAAACAGTTGAAGGAATTAAAAATGGAAATAGAAGCAATCAAGAAAGAACACATGGAAACAACCCTGGATATAGAAAACCAAAAGAAGAGACAAGGAGCTGTAGATACAAGCATCACCAACAGAATACAAAGAGATGAAGAGAGAATCTCAGGAGCAGAAGATTCCATAGAAATCATTGACTCAACTGTCAAAGATAATGTAAAGCGGAAAAAAGCTACTGGTCAAAACATACAGGAAATCCAGGACTCAATGAGAAGATCAAACCTAAGGATAATAGGTATAGAAGAGAGTGAAGACTCCCAGCTCAAAGGACCAGTAAATATCTTCAACAAAATCATAGAAGAAAACTTCCTAACCTAAAAAAGAGATACCCATAGGCATACAAGAAGCCTACAGAACTCCAAATAGATTGGACCAGAAAAAAACACCTCCGTCACATAATAGTCAAAACACCAAACGCAAAAAATAAAGAAAGAATATTAAAAGCAGTAAGGGAAAAAGGTCAAGTAACATATAAAGGCAGACCTATCAGAATCACACCAGACTTTTCGCCAGAAACTATGAAGGCCAGAAGATCCTGGACTGATGTCATACAGACCCTAAGAGAACACAAATGCCAGACCAGGTTACTGTATCCTGCAAAACTCTCAATCAACATAGATGGAGAAACCAAGATATTCCATGACAAAACCAAATTTACACAATATCTTTCTACAAATCCAGCATTACAAAGGATAATAAATGGTAAAGCCCAACATAAGGAGGCAAGCTATACCCTAGAAGAAGCAAGAAACTAATCGCCTTGGCAACAAAACAAAGAGAAGAAAAGCACACAAACATAACCTCACATCCAAATATGAATACAACAGGAAGCAATAATCACTATTCCTTAATATCTCTCAACATCAATGGCCTCAACTCCCCAATAAAAAGACATAGATTAACAAACTGGATACGCAACGAGGACCCTGCATTCTGCTGCCTACAGGAAACACACCTCAGTGACAAAGACAGACACTACCTCAGAGTGAAAGGCTGGGAAACAACTTTCCAAGCAAATGGTCGGAAGAAGCAAGCTGGAGTAGCCATTCTAATATCAAATAAAGTCAATTTTCAACTAAAAGTCATCAAAAAAGATAAGGAAGGACACTTCATATTCATCAAAGGAAAAATCCACCAAGATGAACTCTCAATCCTAAATATCTATGCCCCAAATACAAGGGCACCTACATACGTAAAAGAAACCTTGCTAAAGCTCAAAACACACATTACACCTCACACAATAATAGTAGGAGATTTCAACACCCCACTCTCATCAATGGACAGATCATGGAAACAGAAATTAAACAGAGACGTAGAAAGACTAAGAGAAGTCATGAGCCAAATGGACTTAACAGATATTTATAGAACATTCTATCCTAAAGCAAAAGGATATACCTTCTTCTCAGCTCCTCAGGTACTTTCTCCAAAATTGACCATATAATTGGTCAAAAAAAAATGGCCTCAACAGGTACAGAAAGATAGAAATAATCCCATGTGCTATCAGACCACCACGGCCTAAAACTGGTCTTCAATAACAATAAGGGAAGAATGCCCACATATACGTGGAAATTGAACAATGCTCTACTCAATGATAACCTGGTCAAGGAAGAAATAAAGAAAGAAATTAAAAACTTTTTAGAATTTAATGAAAATGAAGGTACAACATACCCAAACTTATGGGACACAATGAAAGCTGTGCTAAGAGGAAAACTCATAGCGCTGAGTGCCTGCAGAAAGAAACAGGAAAGAGCATATGTCAGCAGCTTGACAGCACACCTAAAAGCTCTAGAACAAAAAGAAGCAAATACACCCAGGAGGAGTAGAAGGCAGGAAATAATCAAACTCAGAGCTGAAATCAACCAAGTAGAAACAAAAAGGACCATAGAAAGAATCAACAGAACCAAAAGTTGGTTCTTTGAGAAAATCAACAAGATAGATAAACCCTTAGCCAGACTAACGAGAGGACACAGAGAGTGTGTCCAAATTAACGAAATCAGAAATAAAAAGGGAGACATAACTACAGATTCAGAGGAAATTCAAAAAATCATCAGATCTTACTATAAAAGCCTATATTCAACAAAACTTGAAAATCTGCAGGAAATGGACAATTTCCTAGACAGATACCAGGTACCAAAGTTCAATCAGGAACAGATAAACCAGTTAAACAACCCCTTAACTCCTAAGGAAATAGAAGAAGTCATTAAAGGTCTCCCAACCAAAAAGAGCCCAGGTCCAGACGGGTTTAGTGCAAATTCTATCAGACCTTCATAGAAGACCTGTACCAATATTATCCAAACTATTCCACAAAATTGAAACAGATGGAGCACTACCGAATTCCTTCTATGAAGCCACAATTACTCTTATACCTAAACCACACAAAGACCCAACAAAGAAAGAGAACTTCAGACCAATTTCCCTTATGAATATCGATGCAAAAATACTCAATAAAATTCTGGCAAACCGAATACAGGAGCACATCAAAACAATCATCCACCATGATCAAGTAGGCTTCATCCCAGGCATGCAGGGATGGTTTAATATACGGAAAACCATCAACGTGATCCATTATATAAACAAACTGAAAGAACAAAACCACATGATCATTTCATTAGATGCTGAGAAAGCATTTGACAAAATTCAACACCCCTTCATGATAAAAGTCCTGGAAAGAATAGGAATTCAAGGCCCATACCTAAACATAGTAAAGCCATATACAGCAAAAACCAGTTGCTAACATTAAACTAAATGGAGAGAAACTTGAAGCAATCCCACTAAAATCAGGGACTAGACAAGGCTGCCCACTCTCTCCCTACTTATTCAATATAGTTCTTGAAGTTCTAGCCAGAGCAATCAGACAACAAAAGGAGGTCAAGGGGATACAGATCGGAAAAGAAGAAGTCAAAATATCACTATTTGCAGATGATATGATAGTATATTTAAGTGATCCCAAAAGTTCCACCAGAGAACTACTAAAGCTGATAAACAACTTCAGCAAAGTGGCTGGGTATAAAATTAACTCAAATAAATCAGTAGCCTTCCTCTACACAAAAGAGAAACAAGCCGAGAAAGAAATTAGGGAAACGACACCCTTCATAATAGATCCAAATAATTTAAAGTACCTCGGTGTGACTTTAACCAAGCAAGGGAAAGATCTGTACAATAGGAACTTCAAGACTCTGAAGAAAGAAATTGAAGAAGATCTCAGAAGATGGAAAGATCTCCCATGCTCATGGATTGGCAGGATTAATATAGTAAAAATGGCCATTCTACCAAAAGCGATCTACAGATTCAATGCAATCCCCATCAAAATACCAATCCAATTCTTCAAAGAGTTAGACAGAACAATCTGCAAATTCATCTGGAATAACAAAAAACCCAGGATAGCTAAAACTATCCTCAACAATAAAAGGACTTCAGGGGGAATCACTATCCCAGATCTCAAGCAGTATTACAGAGCAATAGTGATAAAAACTGCATGGTATTGGTACAGAGACAGACAGATAGACCAATGGAACCGAATTGAAGACCCAGAAATGAACCCACACACCTATGGGCACTTGATTTTTGACAAAGGAGCCAAAACCATCCAATGGAAAAAGATAGCATTTTCAGCAAATGGTGCTGGTTCAACTGGAGGTCAACATGTAGAAGAATGCAGATCGATCCATGCTTATCACCCTGTACAAAGCTTAAGTCCAAGTGGATCAAGGACCTCCACATCAAACCAGATACACTCAAACTAATAGAAGAAAAACTAGGAAGCATTTGGAACACATGGGCACTGGAAAAATTTCCTGAACAAAACACCCATGGCTTATGCTCTAAGATCAAGAATCAACAAATGGGATCTCATAAAAATGCAAAGCTTCTGTAAGGCAAAGGACACTGTGGTTAGGACAAAACGGCAACCAACAGATTGGGAAAAGATCTTTACCAATCCTACAGCAGATAGAGGCCTTATATCCAAAATATACAAAGAACTGAAGAAGTTAGACAGCAGAGAGACAAATAACCCTATTAAAAAATGAGGTTCAGAGCTAAACAGAGAATTCACAGCTGAGGAATGCCGAATGGCTGAGAAACACCTAAAGAAATGTTCAACATCGTTAGTCATAAGGGAAATGCAAATCAAAACAACCCTGAGATTTCACCTCACACCAGTGAGAATGGCTAAGATCAAAAACTCAGGTGACAGCAAATGCTGGCGAGGATGTGGAGAAAGAGGAACACTCCTCCATTGTTGGTGGGGTTGCAGACTGGTACAACCATTCTGGAAATCAGTCTGGAGGTTCCTCAGAAAATTGGACATTGAACTGCCTGAGGATCCAGCTATACCTCTCTTGGGCATATACCCAAAAGATGCCCCAACATATAAAAAAGACACGTGCTCCACTATGTTCATCGCAGCCTTATTCATAATAGCCAGAAGCTGGAAAGAACCCAGATGCCCTTCAACAGAGGAATGGATACAGAAAATGTGGTACATCTACACAATGGAATATTACTCAGCCATCAAAAACAATGACTTTGTGAAATTCAGAGGCAAAATGGTTGGAACTGGAACTATCATCCTGAGTGAGCTAACCCAATCACAGAAAGACATACATGGTATGTACTCATTGATAAGGCTATTAGCCCAAATGCTTGAATTACCCTAGATGCCTAGAACAAATGAAACTCAAGACGGATGATCAAAATGTGAATGCAGATCGCTCCTGAGAGACACAGCCAGAATACAGCAAATACAGAGGCGTATGCCAGCAGGAAACCACTGAACTGAGAACAGGACCCCTGTTGAAGGAATCAGAGAAAGAACTGGAAGAGCTTGAAGGAGCTCAAGACCCCATATGTACAGCAATGCCAACCAACCAGAGCTTCCAGGGACTAAGCCACTACCCAAAGACTATACATGGACTGACCCTGGACTCTGACCTCGTAGGTTGCAAATGAATATCCTAGTAAGAGCACCAGTGGAAGGGGAAGCCCTGGGTCCTGCTAAGACTGAACCCCTAGTGAACTAGACTGTTGGGGAGGGGCAGCAATGGGGGAGGGGTTGGGAGGAACACCCATAAGGAAGGGAGGGGGAGGGGATGTTTGCCCGAAACCGCTGAAAGGGAATAACACTCAAATGTATATAAGAAATACTCAATTTTAATAATAATAAAAAAAAAATAACAAGAGATACATGTCTTCCTTAGGGTTTCTATTGCTGTGATGCAAGACCCTAACCAAAAGCAACTTGGAGAGGTAAAAATTTAGTTTAGTCTACAACTCTCAGGTTACCCATCGTTGCGCGAAGTCAGGATAGGAACTCAAGGCAGAACCTGGAAGCTAGAACTAAAGCAGAAAACATGGAAGAGTGCTACATAATAGCATGTTCCTTCTAGCTCACTGAGCCTGCTTGTTCCACATCTGTTTGGCCATCTACCATGAGGGTGATGCTGCCCTTACTGGGTTGAACCCTTGCATATTAACCATTAATCAAAAAATGCCCCACAGGTTTGCCCCAGGGCTACCTGGTTGGGATATTTTCTCATCTGAGCTTCCCTACTTTCTATGACTCTAGCTGTGATTGCTATTCTTAGATTGTCACCTTGACTATATCTTTAGTTAGCTAAAACCCAAAAAGCTAGAGACACATGAGAAAGATGTTTTTCAAATCATTTGAGGTGATGGACCACTTCAAATTTAATCCAGATTTTTTTGAGGTAGAATAATCCACCTTTAATCTGAACAACACCTGATGGCAGCCTATATTATAATACCATAGGTGAAGAAACTTTTGCTCCTTGCCTGTGTGCCCTCACTCTCACAGGCAAGCCCAATCCTTCACTGGTATTTGAGCCCACTTCTTCCACATTTGAGAGTATATTAAAGACCAGCTGAGCCATCCAGTTTCATGGACTAAACAACTACTGAATGCTTAGGCTTTCTGTTGGTAGACAGCCATTGTTGGTCTATCTGGATCACAGCCTATAATCTATTCTAACAAATCCAATAGATAGATAGATAGATAGATAGATAGATAGATAGATAGATAGATAGATAGATAGATAGATAGATTCTATCAGTTCTGCTCCTCTAGAGGACCCTGATTAATACAGTCTTATGTCAGGTTAACAAAAAACTAACCAAGACAACATGATTTTCAAATATTAGAATACTTAGAATATTAGAATTGAAAGATTCTTGTCTTGGGAAAGGAGATAGCTAGTCGCATGCAGACACAGTCTGCTGAAATCTCCAGGGAATGATCCAGAGAAAGTTGATCACAGATTTTAAAAGTTATATGTATTACCTAAGCATTTGGAGACAAAGTCCAATGTCATCCATCTTCGTCAAAACCACTCAGTTTTCAGAAAGATCAAAACGGGGTCAGAGCCAAAGCCTTCAAAGGAGCACAGATTCAGGGGTCTACCTAAAACACTGAACACCAGGAAGGAACTGTACAGAGGTGGGTCCACTATTCATAATCCAGCTTTCAAAAACCAGACTACCATCTGTGATTACACTTCACAACAGACTGCTGGAAGTGAGACCAGCATTCTCTGGCAGACTCCTGATAGACACCCAGAGTGTGATCAGCACCTACAAGTTAACACCCTGACTGATCAGTAACCAGACCAGATTCTGTAACTCAGTTTCCCAATGGAAACTTAGGGAAAAGAACAGCACTTGCAGTTTGCCCGTGAAGGACCACCACAAGTGGGAGCAAAAAGTAAGGCATAACTTATCAGAAGAATGACTAGGGACGTAACAGGATATTTTTGTATGTGTGAAAGGAATCCTAAGAGATCTGAGATGAGAACCAGTAAGCAGGTCAATACTATTTTTACTCTATCCTGATTTGTTCTTTATTTAATATTCAATAGTAGTTTAGCAGGCCAGGCCTATCTGCTCTGTTCTTGACTAATCTATCTCTTTATTCCTTTATTTTTTCTTTTTCTGCTAACTTTCCCCAGGAACATGGACTGACCTGGTCTGCACTGACCTGATCTGCAGGGTCACCATGTATCAGCCTCCCAAATACCTGGTTCTTTTTTTTTTATTGGATATTTTTTATTTGCATTTCAAATGTTAATCCTCTTCCCTGGTTTCCTGTCCATAACCCCCCTATCCCAATCTACCTTCCCCTTCTTGTCTGAGGGTACCCCCTCAAACCATCCACCCCTTCCTGCCTTCCCACCTTAACATTCCCCTACACTGTGGGATTCAGTCTTGGCAGGACCAAAGGCTTCTCCTCCCACTGGTGCCCAATAAGGCCATCCTCTGCTACATATGGAGCTGGAGACATGGGTCTATCCATATGTACTCTTTGGGTGGTGCTTTAGTCCCCACTGGGAGCTCTGGCTGGTTGGTATTATGTTCTTATCGGGTTGCAAGCCCCTTCAGCCGCTTCAATCTTTTCTCTAACTCCTCCAACGGGGACCCTGTTCTCAGTTCAATGGTTGGCTGCTAGCATTCACCTCTGTATTTGTCAGGCTCTGGCATAACCTCTTAGGAGGCAGCTATATCAGCCTCCTGTCAGCGTGCACTTCTTGAAGACTCCTGGTTCTTTACAACCTCTCTCTATATATATATCCTGCTCTCTCTCTGTCTCTCTCTGTCTCTCTCTCTGTCTCTCTCTGTCTCTCTCTGTCTCTCTCTCTCTCTCACACACACACACACACACACACACACACATGCACACATACACTATTACCATGTTTCTATAGAGTATACCGTTCGATAGTGTTTCTACAGTTTGTATTCTAACCTCAATGAAATACTGGGCATTAAGCTTGGTGCACCCATTATCAGTCTAGGAAAGTAAAAGAAAATCTCAACCCTACTAAAGCTCTATAACTCAGCTTTTTTACCTATATGGAGTAACGAAGTAGAACCTACCTTCTGTGACTGGCTTGATGATTAGATGAGTTAATTATGAAAACCACAAGGATAGTGCCAGACACAGAAAGCATTAATATTATGGTTTTACTCACCAGAAATTATAGCTCTAACTTACTGAAAAGGATCATAATAGCACAGGAAATAATTTCAAGAATTGGCATGTAATTACAGAAAATGGAAAAGCTTCTGCACAGCAGCTATGCACTGGTCAGAGTGACAAGACAATCTACAGCATAAGAAAACCTTTATGAACTGCACTTTGAGCGAGCTCTCATAGAGTTTATAAAAAAAGAAACCTACAAAAAAAATCAGCACTAAAAAATAGACCATGAAGGAAACTCCAGGGAGTCTATGAGAGTGACTCTAGTTGAGACTCCTAGCAGTAGGGGATATGGAACCTAAAGTGGGAACCTCCTGTAGCAAGGCAGGACTCCCAGTAGAGGGACAAGGACACCAATCCACCCACAAAACCTCCAACCCAAAATTTGTACTGCCTACAATCAGTGCAGGGTCAAAGATGGGGCAGAGACAGAGGGAAGGGTCAACCAGTGGCTGGCCCAAATTGAGACCCATCTCATGGGCAAGATCCCTGATAATATTACTGAGGATTAGACGAGTTAATTATGAAAACCACAAGGACAGTGCTGGACACAGAAAACATCAATATTATGGTTTTACTCACCAGAAAATTATACCTCTAACTTACTGAAAAGGGTTGTAATATCACAGGAAATAGCTGTCCTCTGAGAGGTTCTATCCAGTAGCTAACTGAAACAGATGCAGAGACCCACAGCTAAACATTAGATGGAGCTCAGGGAGTCTTGTGGAAAAGTTGAGGGAAGGATTCAAGGACCCAGAGGGAAGAGTAACTTCAGAAGAAGACCAAGAAAGACAAGTAACCTGAACTCTTGCGGCCCCCAGAGACTGAACCAGCAACCAAAGAGCATACATAGGTTGAACCGAGGGTGCCCAAACATATGTAGCAGATATACAGTTCGTTCTTCATGTAGTTTCCCAAACTGGAGTTCAGGCTGTCCCTGACTCTGTTGCCTGCCTGTGGATTCTATTCCTCTAATTGTTCTGCTTTGTGTGGCCTCAGTGTCAGAGGATGTGCTTAGTCCTGCAGTGATTTGATATGTCAGAGAGGGTTGGTACCCAGGGGTAAGTCTCTCCCTTCTCAGAGGGGAAGGGAAGGGAGGAATGGGGCAGGGGCTGCAAACAGGATGTGAAATGAATAAATATAAAAATTAATAGGAAAAATAGGTCAAAGAACTAAATAGAAGAAATAAAATGGCCAATAAATATTTGAGAAAGCCCAGGCCCCCTGGAGAGGAGTTCTCGCCGCCTGGTCGGGCGGGCACTCCTGAGGCAGCAGAGCGGAGGAGACCACCAACGCCGCCCACCTCTGCCCACATCCCTGGCCCAGGAGGGTACTGTATACGGCCTCTGGGTACCCGTAGAGGAGGGCCCAGGAGCAGCAGATTCACTGCGTCTGAGACACCGCACCTGAAGGGACCGACCGGATAAACAGCTCTCTGCACCCAAATCCCGTGGGAGGGAGAGCTAAACCTTCAGAGAGGCGGACACGCCTGGGAAACCAGAAAAGACTGCACGCTGCACACAGTACTGACCCCAGAGGAAAACAAAAGCTATCTGGAACCCTGGTGCACGGATCCTCCCGGAAGGGGCGGCGCAGATCTTCCTGGCTGCTGAGGCCGTGGAGAGCCCATAGACAACACCCCTCGAGCAAACCTGAGCCTGAGGACCACATGCCTGCAGGAGAGGAGTTCTCGCCGCCTGGTCGGGCGGGCACTCCTGAGGCAGCAGAGCGGAGGAGACCACCAACGCCGCCCACCTCTGCCCACATCCCTGGCCAGGAGGGTACTGTAGGCACGGCCCTGGGTACCTGTAGAGGAGGGCCCAGGAGCAGCAGATTCACTGCGCCTGAGACACCGCACCTGAAGGGACCGACTGGATAAACAGCTCTCTGCACCCAAATCCCTGTGGAGGAGAGCTAAACCTTCAGAGAGAGGCGGACACGCCTGGGAAACCAGAAGAGACTGCACGCTGCACACAGTACTGACCCCAGAGGAAAACAAAAGCTATCTGGAACCCTGGTGCACGAAACCTCCCAGAAGGGGCAGCGCAGATCTTCCTGGCTGCTGAGGCCGTGGAGAGCTCATAGGCAACACCCCGCGAACAAACCTGAGCCTGAGGACCACAGGTAAGACAAACTTTTCTGCTAAAAAAACTTGCCTGTGTGATCTCGGGCCACACAGAGGCTAAGTTCTCTCGGGCCGCACACTTCCGGATGATTAGACAGAGTCCCGGACCATCGGAGTAGCGCGGCCAGCAGCAGCTCTCTGCTCCCAGGCCCCCTGAGAGGAGTTCTCGCCGCCTGGTCGGGCGGGCACCCTGAGGCAGCAGAGCGGGAGGAGACCACCAACGCCGCCCACCTCTGCCCCACATCCCTGGCCCAGGAGGGTACTGTATACGGCCTCTGGGTACCAGAGAGGAGGGCCCAGGAGCAGCAGATTCATCATGCCTGAGACACCGCACCTGAAGGGACCGACGGATAAACAGCTCTCTGCACCCAAATCCCGTGGGAGGGAGAGCTAAACCTTCAGAGAGAGGCGGACACGCCTGGGAAACCAGAAGAGACTGCACGCTGCACACAGTACTGACCCCAGAGGAAAAAAAGCTATCTGGAACCCTGGTGCACGGAACCTCCCGGAAGGGGCGGCGCAGATCTTCCTGGCTGCTGAGGCCGTGGAGAGCCATAGGCAACACCCATGAGCAAACTTGAGCCTGGGGACCACAGGTAAGACAAACTTTTCTGCACAAACAACTTGCCTGGTGAACTCAAGACACAGGCTCACAGGAACAGCTGAAGACCTGTAGAGAAGAAAACTACGCGCCCGAAAAAGCAGAACACTCTGTCCCCATAACTGGCTGAAAGACAACAGGAAAACAGATCTACAGCACTCCTGAGACACAGGCTTATAAGACAGTCTAGCCACTGTCAGAAATAGCAGAACAAAGTAACACTAGAGATAATCTGATGGCTAGAGGCAACAGGAACCCAAGCAACAGAAACCAAGACTACATGGCATCATCGAGCCCAATTCTCCCACCAAAGCAAACACGGAATATCCAAACACACCAGAAAAGCAAGATCTAGATTCAAAATCATATTTAACCATGATGCTGGAGAACTTCAAGAAAGACATGATGAACTTCCTTAGAGAACAAGTAGAAGCCTACAGAGAGGAATAGCAAAAATGCATGAAAGAATTCCAGGAAAACATAAATAAACAAGTAGAAGCCCAAAGAGAGGAGACACAAAAATCCCTGAAAGAATTACAGGAAAACACAATCAAACAGTGGAAGGAATTAAAATGGAAATAGAAGCAATCAAGAAAGAACACATGGAAACAACCCTGATATAGAAAACCAAAAGAAGAGACAAGGAGCTGTAGATACAAGCTTCACCAACAGAATACAAGAGATGGAAGAGAGAATCTCAGGAGCAGAAGATTCCATAGAAATCATTGACCAACTGTCAAAGATAATGTAAAGCGGAAAAGCTACTGGTCCAAAACATACAGGAAATCCAGGACTCAATGAGAAGATCAAACCTAAGGATAATAGGTATAGAAGAGAGTGAAGACTCCCAGCTCAAAGGACCAGTACATATCTTCAACAAAATCATAGAAGAAAACTTCCCTAACCTAAAAAAAGAGATACCCATAGGCATACAAGAAGCCTACAGAACTCCAAATAGATTGGACCAGAAAAGAAACACCTCCCGTCACATAATAGTCAAAACACCAAACGCACAAAACAAAGAAAGAATATTAAAAGCAGTAAGGGAAAAAGGTCAAGTAACATATAAAGGCAGACCTATCAGAATCACACCAGACTTTTCGCCTGAAACTATGAAGGCCAGAAGATCCTGGACTGATGTCATACAGACCCTAAGAGAACACAAATGCCAGCCCAGGTTACTGTATCCTGCAAAACTCTCAATCAGCATAGATGGAGAAACCAAGATATTCCATGACAAAACCAAATTTACACAATATCTTTCTACAAATCCAGCACTACAAAGGATAATAAATGGTAAAGCCCAACATAAGGAGGCCAGCTATACCCTAGAAGAAGCAAGAAACTAATCGTCTTGGCAACAAAACAAAGAGAAGAAAAGCACACAAACATAACCTCACTTCCAAATATGAATACAACCGGAAGCAATAATCACTATTCCTTAATATCTCTCAACATCAATGGTCTCAACTCCCCAATAAAAAGACATAGATTAACAAACTGGATACGCAACGAGGACCCTGCATTCTGCTGCCTACAGGAAACTCACCTCAGAGACAAAGACAGACACTACCTCAGAGTGAAAGGCTGGAAAACAACTTTCCAAGCAAATGGTCAGAAGAAGCAAGCTGGAGTAGCCATTCTAATATCAGATAAAATCAATTTTCAACTAAAAGTCATCAAAAAAGATAAGGAAGGACACTTCATATTCATCAAAGGAAAAATCCACCAAGATGAACTCTCAATCCTAAATATCTATGCCCCAAATACAAGGGCACCTACATACGTAAAAGAAACCTTACTAAAGCTCAAAACACACATTGCACCCCACACAATAATAGTAGGAGATTTCAACACCCCACTCTCATCAATGGACAGATCATGGAAACAGAAACTAAACAGAGACGTAGACAGACTAAGAGAAGTCATGAGCCAAATGGACTTAACGGATATTTATAGAACGTTCTACCCTAAAGCAAAAGGATATACCTTCTTCTCAGCTCCTCATGGTATTTTCTCCAAAATTGACCATATAATTGGTCAAAAACGGGCCTCAACAGGTACAGAAAGATAGAAATAATCCCATGCGTATATCGGACCACCACGGCCTAAAGCTGGTCTTCAATAACAATAAGGGAAGAACACCAACATATACGTGGAAGTTGAAAAATGCTCTACTCAATGATAACCTGGTCAAGGAAGAAATAAAGAAAGAAATTAAAGACTTCATAGAATTTAATGAAAATGAAGATACAACATACCCAAACTTATGGGACACATGAAAGCTGCGCTAAGAGGAAAACTCATAGCGCTGAGTGCCTGCAGAAAGAAACAGGAAAGAGCATATGTCAGCAGCTTGACAGCACACCTAAAAGCTCTAGAACAAAAAGAAGCAAATACACCCAGGAGGAGTAGAAGGCAGGAAATAATCAAACTCAGAGCTGAAATCAACCAAGTAGAAACAAAAAGGACCATAGAAAGAATCAACAGAACCAAAAGTTGGTTCTTTGAGAAAATCAACAAGATAGATAAACCCTTGGCCAGATTAACGAGAGGACACAGAGAGTGTGTCCAAATTAACAAAATCAGAAATGAAAAGGGAGACATAACTACAGATTCAGAGGAAATTCAAAAAATCATCAGATCTTACTATAAAAGCCTATATTCAATAAAAACTTGAAAATCTGCAGGAAATGGACAATTTCCTAGACAGATACCAGGTACCAAGTTAAATCAGGAACAGATAAACCAGTTAAACAACCCCATAACTCCTAAGGAAATAGAAGCAGTCATTAAAGGTCTCCCAACCAAAAAGAGCCCAGGTCCAGACGGGTTTAGTGCAGAATTCTATCAGACCTTCATAGAAGACCTCATACCAATATTATCCAAACTATTCCACAAAATTGAAACAGATGGAGCACTACCAAATTCCTTCTATGAAGCCACAATTACTCTTATACCTAAACCACACAAAGACCCAACAAAGAAAGAGAACTTCAGACCAATTTCCCTTATGAATATCGATGCAAAAATACTCAATAAAATTCTGGCAAACCGAATCCAAGAGCACATCAAAACAATCATTCACCATGATCAAGTAGGCTTCATCCCAGGCATGCAGGGATGGTTCAATATACGGAAAACCATCAACGTGATCCATTATATAAACAAACTGAAAGAACAAAACCACATGATCATTTCATTAGATGCTGAGAAAGCATTTGACAAAATTCAACACCCCTTCATGATAAAAGTCCTGGAAAGAATAGGAATTCAAGGCCCATACCTAAACATAGTAAAAGCCATATACAGCAAACCAGTTGCTAACATTAAACTAAATGGAGAGAAACTGGAAGCAATCCCACTAAAATCAGGGACTAGACAAGGCTGCCCACTCTCTCCCTACTTATTCAATATAGTTCTTGAAGTTCTAGCCAGAGCAATCAGACAACAAAAGGAGGTCAAGGGGATACAGATCGGAAAAGAAGAAGTCAAAATATCACTATTTGCAGATGATATGATAGTATATTTAAGTGATCCCAAAAGTTCCACTAGAGAACTACTAAAGCTGATAAACAACTTCAGCAAAGTGGCTGGGTATAAAATTAACTCAAATAAATCAGTAGCCTTCCTCTACACAAAAGAGAAACAGGCCGAGAAAGAAATTAGGGAAATGACACCCTTCATAATAGATCCAAATAATATAAAGTACCTCGGGGTGACTTTAACCAAGCAAGGGAAAGATCTGTACAATAAGAACTTCAAGACTCTGAAGAAAGAAATTGAAGAAGATCTCAGAAAATGGAAAGATCTCCCATGCTCATGGATTGGCAGGATTAATATAGTAAAAATGGCCATTCTACCAAAAGCGATCTACAGATTCAATGCAATCCCCATCAAAATACCAATCCAATTCTTCAAAGAGTTAGACAGAACAATTTGCAAATTCATCTGGAATAACAAAAAACCCAGGATAGCTAAAACTATCCTCAACAATAAAAGGACTTCAGGGGGAATCACTGTCCCAGATCTCAAGCAGTATTACAGAGCAATAGTGATAAAAACTGCATGGTATTGGTACAGAGACAGACAGATAGACCAATGGAACAGAATTGAAGACCCAGAAATGAACCCACACACCTATGGGCACTTGATTTTGACAAAGGAGCCAAAACCATCCAATGGAAAAAAAAAAAGATAGCATTTTCAGCAAATGGTGCTGGTTCAACTGGAGGTCAACATGTAGAAGAATGCAGATCGATCCATGCTTATCACCCTGTACAAAGCTTAAGTCCAAGTGGATCAAGGACCTCCACATCAAACCAGATACACTCAAACTAATAGAAGAAAAACTAGGGAAGCATTTGGAACACATGGGCACTGGAAAAAATTTCCTGAACAAAACACCCATGGCTTATGCTCTAAGATCAAGAATCGACAAATGGGATCTCATAAAACTGCAAAGCTTCTGTAAGGCAAAGGACACTGTGGTTAGGACAAAACGGCAACCAACAGATTGGGAAAAGATCTTTACCAATCCTACAACAGATAGAGGGCTTATATCCAAAATATACAAAGAACTGAAGAAGTTAGACAGCAGGGAGGCAAATAACCCTATTAAAAAATGGGGTTCAGAGCTAAACAGAGAATTCACAGCTGAGGAATGCCGAATGGCTGAGAAACACCTAAAGAAATGTTCAACATCGTTAGTCATAAGGGAAATGCAAATCAAAACAACCCTGAGATTTCACCTCACACCAGTGAGAATGGCTAAGATCAAAAACTCAGGTGACAGCAAATGCTGGCGAGGATGTGGAGAAAGGGAACACCTCCATTGTTGGTGGGGTTGCAGACTGCACAACCATTCTGGAAATCAGTCTGAGGTTCCTCAGAAAATTGGACATTGAACTGCCTGAGGATCCAGCTATACCCCTCTTGGGCATATACCCAAAAGATGCCCCAACATATAAAAAAGACACGTGCTCCACTATGTTCATCGCAGCCTTATTTATAATAGCCAGAAGCTGGAAAGAACCCAGATGCCCTTCAACAGAGGAATGGATACAGAAAATGTGGTACATCTACACAATGGAATATTACTCAGCTATCAAAAACAATGGCTTTGTGAAATTCAGAGGCAAATGGTTGAACTGGAAACTATCATCCTGAGTGAGCTAACCTAATCACAGAAAGACATACATGGTATGTACTCATTGATAAGTGGCTATTAGCCCAAATGCTTGAATTACCCTAGATGCCTAGAACAAATGAAACTCAAGACGGATGATCAAAATGTGAATGCAGATCGCCATGAGAGACACAGCCAGAATACAGCAAATACAGAGGCGTATGCCAGCAGGAAACCACTGAACTGAGAACAGGACCCCTGTTGAAGGAATCAGAGAAAGAACTGGAAGAGCTTGAAGGAGCTCGAGACCCCATATATACAGCAATGCCAACCAACCAGAGCTTCCAGGGACTAAGCCACTACCCAAAGACTATACATGGACTGACCCTGGACTCTGACCTCGTAGGGTTGCAAAATGAATATCCTAGTAAGAGCACCAGTGGAAGGGGAAGCCATGGGTCCTGCTAAGACTGAACCCCTAGTGAACTAGACTGTTGGGAGAGGGCAGCAATGGGGGGGAGGGGGGGGGAACACCCCCATAAGGAAGGGAGGGGAGGGGGATGTTTGCCTGAAACCGGAAAGGAATAACATTTGAAATGTATATAAGAAATACTCAAGTTAATAATAATAAAAAAAAAAAAGAAAAAAAAAAAAAAAAATATTTGAGAAAGTGTTCAATATCCTGAACACTTAGGGAACTGCAAATTAAAAACAGCTTTAAGATTTTTACCTTGGGGTTGGGGATTTGGCTCAGTGGTAGAGCGCTTGCCTAGCAAGCGCAAGGCCCTGGGTTCAGTCCCCAGCTCCGAAAAAAAAAAAAAAAAAAAAAAAAAAAAAAAAAAAAAAAAAAAGATTTTTGCCTTACTCCAGTCAGAAGAACTGTCATCAAAGACAACAAATACAGGCCAGGGTGAAGAAAGAGAAGGTTTAACATTGCTGATGGGAGTGTGAATTTGCTCAGCCACTAGGAAATTCAGTTGGAAGCTCCTCAAGACTTTAACAGTAAAACTATCGCATTACTCAGCAACACCACTCTTGACCATGGACCCAAAAGACTCTAAGGCAGCATAGCGATTGTCACAATAGCTAAGAAATTCAACCAGTCCCGATATCTATCAATAGGTGAGTTGATTATTAAAAAAAAGGCAGTGTATACACAGTGGAATTTTTTAAGCCATAGAGAAAAATGAGACTTATAGGAAATTAGGTGGAAATTAAATTGAAATAATTTTAAGTGCATCAGACTCAGGAGGATAAATACCTAAAATTTTTATTTGTGAATAAATTTAAACCTACACATTTGTTTATATTATATGTGTACATCTATGTGTTCATATATATAATATGCCTCCTATACAAATGTATGTATATAGATATAATGTATATGCATATATGGGAAAAGATCATAGATGTATAGGGAGGGGGTATGAAAGATGAGGAAGATAAGCAAGAAGATGAGCAAGAAGGCGGAAAGATTGGATAATAAAATATATATGACATTAAACCAGAGGAGATCGTTTTAGGTAGAGGTGGGGGTTAGCAGAGAGGGAGGGAGTAACTCCTTAACCGAGGAGTTACAGACAGGTGATGGCTCTAGGAGAAGGAGAGTCTTTGAGGAGTGGGTGTTCCTTTTCGTTTGACCATACTCCAGTCCATTAGCCCAACTCTCATGTATTTGTGGGCAGCACTATTTAAGAAAAGGATGTGGGTTGGGAAAAGTAGGGAGAAGGTCAAAGTTAGGGGCTTCTCCCCTTGGTCCTGCCAAGGGTTGAGCCCCAGTGTAGGGGAATGTCTGGGCGAGGAGGCAGGAAGGGGTGGGTGGACGACGGGTGGGAGAGCACCCTCAAAAACGAGGGGAGTGGGGGGGATGGGATAGGGAGTTTATGACTGGGAAACCGGGAATACGGATAACATTTGAAATGTAAATAAATAAATTAAAATATCCAATAAAAAAATCAAAAAAAGATTAAGGGCTTCTCCAGGTGAATATGATCAAAATAATTGCTGCACGTATAAAATTCCCAAAAAATATTATACAAATATTATATGAAAAATGGTAAAAGGTATCCCTTTTAAAATCCAGTTTGACCCTTGTATTCAAACTTATTTATCTTAGTAGTATTAAATACTACTTAAACTTTAATCTACTTCTTGTTTTGCAATAGTTCTTAGTTTTCCTATGTGCTATTTCATTCTTATTTCATCCATTTTCTTTTCTTTATGTTCTTTTGTTTTGTCATTTTTCTTATATTCAGTATTTGCATATGTTTATTTTTTATATCTTTTACATAGAAAATTGACTAAGCATAAATGACACCACATCTATCTTAGGTTAACATGATTTTTTTTATTGTGATGATTATTGATTATTTCAGGATCAGGATCAAGCACCCTGATAGTGCTTATTTCCCAGTCTTCTCATCTCCATCCCTTTCCCTTCCCCCTTCCCCCTGTGACCTGCTGCCCACCTGCCACCTACCCTCCTAGAAGTTCATTTTATGTATTCCATATATTCACTGGAGCATGGGCAAATTTTTAGTGGCCAGCCCCCAATGGAGCTTCTGCGTCTGTTCCAGAAGCCATCAACCGAAGACAGCAGTGGGATAGCCGGAGAGGTGTGGGCTAACTCTCTTGTGCCCATACCCCGCCTGCACTGCATGCGATGGGCTACCAAGGGGCAGGGCCAGTTGTCTGGTGGCCAAGGATGGTGTCAGGCTGCGCCGCCGACCACGGACATCAGCATGGGCCTCAAGGAAGACATATGGCCCTTAGCCATATCAGGACCATTGACCCATTCATGGCCCTCAACAGCTGCCCAAACCATAAGCTTTCTGGTGATTACACATGCCATCCATATCAACATCGCTCCCAGAGGCGGGAGGAGCAAAGGCAGAGGACATCACTGAGGCATCAGGCAGTGGTACAGACCGCATGTGTCCACATGAGTTTCAGGCTTCATTAAGGTCTGGGGCAGCAGCATTGACCACTGACACCAGCATGGCCTCTGGTGGTATTGCAGACCACGGTAGTCCTTCAAGGAGCTCCAATCCAGAAAGTCAACCTTTGCTCTTGCAAATCCGTGGCATGAGTCTGCATCTCCATAAGCTCCAGGCTGTGGTACACATCCCATCGATACTACTTGGCTATGACAGCATGTAGACCTCATTCTTCTCTCTCATCAGTCACCTCCATCACTTTTCCATCTCTGCCTCTCTACATAGTGAACACAGCACTCTGGTTTTCTCTCCTTCCCACCTCTCTGTCACATATTTGTTAATTGCAGTGATGCCTGAGTGGCTCCTGGCCAGCCCTGGCCATGGTGACCCAGGTGGCACTTTCTTGGGTAAACATACTCAATTCTAAAAAAAAAAAAAAAAAAAAGGCCACAAGTTTAAATCTAATTCTCATCCTTTCCTCTTTTCCTCTTTTGTGCTAAGATTGACATAAAACTTACTCTCTTGACTTTGAAACGCCCTCTGAAAGTATCATCACCCTTTACTATTAATCTGACTGTTTATGCTCTCTGTTGTTTTTTATTCCTTTTATCAAACGTGTGCTTCCATATGAGATTTCTAACCACAGTTTCTTATACTCTATTTTGTAATTTTGTAGTATAAGTCTTCTTGGACTGAAATGTCCGATTTTATTGAAAATGATTTTATCTTAATTCTTGAGGCACAATGCTTGCACACAGAAGTGCAACGTGGCCTTTAGAGCACATTAATAATATTGTTCAGTTTTTAATTGAAAATTCATCCATCAGCTTATTCTTTATTCTTTGAAACTAAATGTATTTTCTTCCTGGACCCTATTATTCTGTCTTCTGGCTTTCAGCAGACTGGTGTGGCATGTTCAGTTTTTAGAGAACTTGGAGGACTTGCGAAACTCTTCATCTGAGTCTAAATATTCCCATAGTCTAGACTCATTGTCTACTTAATGACTACTTTCAAGACCTTGTATTACCTAAACTCTAGAGGATTATACAATACATCATTAGCTCTTCTTTTCTGTCTTTTTCAACTCTTCCTCCTTCCTTACTTCAACTTGGTAATTTTGCTTTCTTATTGTTATTCATTTATATCCAAACTGCTATTACACTCATGTTTTCAATGATTAACTTTAGTTTTGATATTTTTGTGTTCTAGACTTTTCTGTTTAACAGTTTTCCTTTAAAATCTAAATACTTATTGCAATTCTTTGCCTTCTTATATATTTTACTGAGCATGTTCATGTTTGCCTGGCATAATAGCTTTGATATCTAAAGGTTGTGCATTGCCTCTACATCACTTTTGATTTTTTTCCTTTGAGACCATTTTGCTTTTCTTTACTTACATTCTGGACATTGTCTGTGGAGAATTACAGCAGATATGCACAGTGCTTTGATATTCTAATGGAAGTTAAATTTCAACTTCTGTAATGTAGCTTCCAATGTCTGCTCAGCTCCAAATGACCTGCCTGCTGTTTTCCTGGTAGCCACTCTCTTGTTAGGTATATTGTATTCTTAAAAATCATTCCACAGCCAGTATTTTCAGACTTCAGATGAAGATGTAGAACTCTCAGCTCCTCCTGCACCATACCTGCATAGACAATGCCATGCTCCTAGCTTGATGATAATGGACCGAACCTGTGAACCTGTAAGCCAGCCTCAATTAAATGGTACCCTTATAAAGGTTGCCTTGGTCATAGTGTCTGTTCATAGCAGTAAAATTCAAACTAAAGCAGAAGTTGGTACCAGGAACTGGGGTATTGCTTTGTACACCTGGCCATGCATTTTTGTTTGGAGACTTTGGATTTGGGAAGCAATGGAATGCTTCATGTGGGGCTTAATGGACCATCTTAGTAGAAATAATGAAAACTTTGTTGCTGAGAGTGATTTGAACTGTTCAGACATGGCCCAAGAATTTCAGTATATGGCCTAGAGACTGTTTCTGTGGTATTTTGGTGAAGAATGTGGCTGCTTTTTGCCTTTGTCTGAAGAGTCTATTCTACCTGAGACTAAGGTAAAGAGATTTATATTAATTGCATTGACAAAGGAAGTCTCAAAGAAGCCCAGCAGAGACTTTGTTCTCTGGTTAAGTCTAAGGAAGTGTGTTTTGAACAACCATAGCAAGCTTAGAAAGGAAAAATATAAAATGTTTGGGTCAAGTAACAAAGGAGGTCTAGGAAGTAAAATGGAGTTGAATCTTGTGTTCAAGAAGATAAAGAGATTAAGGGAGTAGTGATCTCAGGGGAGGATCCCACCCAACTAAGCTTACTGTTTGTATTTGCAATTGAATAAGGAATAGTTTGGATTTTTAATCTGGAATGAACTACAATTCAGAAAGGAAAGACACAGGTTTTTGATCTGGATCTTGAGGCATAGAGGCCATGAACAGCTTAGGCCGAGGCAGGTAGTACACAAGTTTAATTCCAGGAGACAGAGGCAAGCACATTTTTGAGTTCAAGGTCAGCCTGGTCACTGCAAGTACTAGGTAAAGAAAGACTTAAATTCAGACATGGTAGACCACACCTTTCTTTAATCCCAGAACTTCAAAGACAGGCATACAGATCTCTGAGCTCAAGGTCAGTCTACAGAGTAAGTTCCAGGACAGCCAAACTTAAGCAGTGAACTAGTTAGAAAATAGAAAGCTAGTGATAAAACAATAAAACAAGGGAACACTTCCTAGCCCCAGCAAGCAGCAGAACTCTGCAGCTTGGCCACATGACTCTGGCTATGGAATTAAGAATAGAAGAGATTACTGTGACAATTGATGCTGGTTAGCTGTAACTAAGAAGTTAGTAGTTAAGAAGAGACCAGCATCACTGAGGTGGTCTTCTGAGAAATCTTCTGAAAAGTGTTTTCTGAGAGAAAGCCCAGAGAAGCTGTGTTCCAGAGATAGCCAAGGTTGTACCTCATGCTGCAGCCTGACTTGGTAATGTGTAAGAGTCACCCAGGTGATATTGGTTTAAAAGCATGGAGAGCAGCTGAGTCTTGGCACTGTGAGAGACGAGAGAAGACCTCTGGTGAAAGTGCAGCCTCAGTTGCCATTGATAGCCGAGGAGTGAAGGGGTCATGCAAAGAAATTGAGGCTCAGCCTTATGAGGAGAGCCTATGAGAGCCTATTGATGAAGCCTAGTTGCAGTGGAAGACCTCAGTTTATTGGAGATGCCAGTACAATGGGATGATCACCAAGAACAGCAACGGCAGTGGAGTGGAATCAACCAGAGCCTAAAGTGCTACAGAGGGCAAAGTTGGAGAAGTGACCCAAGCTCTTTGGAGAAGCCTAGAGGATTATATGTGAATCCCAGACATTGGAACAAGAAGCTGTGAAGCTGAGGTTGACTTAAAGACCTAAAAATATTAAAGATGCCATAGCTGTGGGATACCTGGGGAGAAAAGATGTTTCTAGGATATTTCCCATCTGCTAAGAAAACTCCGTGCTCCGTCATAAACCTTCAGCAATATTGACTTAGGCCAATTTGGTTCTGTCCCCTCTTTCCTCTTACAAAGCATCTTAGAAAATATCCTAAAGACAAAAAATTCAACTTAAATATAAACATTATGGATGGTACAATATAATGTGGATTATTATTTCATGTGTTTTTGTGGTTTCCCTTCTTTGAAGAATTGTAATTCCTCAAATACAATTTTAAAGAACTAAGTAAAAACTGCATTACTTTTGATTCATCTATATTTTATGTCAAAGCTGGTTTTCCTTGTTGTGCAGAGTTAATCTTCTCCTTGAAAACAAGTCTGTGTATGCATTTTGATTGACATGTACAGGAAATTTGCATTCTGGGCTTTATGATAATTTCAATGTTTTACAATAAAATGAGAAAAACAGTAACAGTATATGCTATAGATTATATTATATATACACTATAAAAATAACCCTTGGTGTGTTCTTCAGCAATCTTTAATTTCAAGTTTTATGTTTAATTTATTATTTATGTTATGTGTTCAGTTAATCTTAACTCATTTATATAAAGTATGTAAAAAAGAAGTTTCCTTTTTTTCCCCACAAATGACAGTGTTCTCAATACTAACAACTGATTTAAAATTCTATACATATAGAGATAAAATTCAAGAACATATCCAAAGGTCATTTACCATGAACAAACTGACTTCATTATTGGCATGCAAAGATGGATCAACTTCAGTAAATCATTAAGTATAACTCACTACATGCATGGACTTACTTCTCTCAACTGGCCTTTGTGTGGCAGGAAACTGCTATTTGCACAGCTTCCCTAAAACTTCACTGCTCCCTGTGTGCAGCTCTGGTAGTTAAGAATTGCTCTGTGGTCATCTAAATCCTAGAAAGTACCTGGTAATGGACACAGGAAGTTCCTGCTTTCCAGTTCATGAAGATTTTGGCCTTGAGTCAAACAATACTCTTTCTGAGTCTGCCATCATCTACACTTATTTTTGATCTCTCCTATGTCTCCCTTGAGATCTAAAATATCTTAAGGCCTATTGAGATCAGTGTCACTGACATTTGTTCACATGGCAATGTAAGGCCCAGGAAGAGTATTTTCTGTAATATGTCACAGTGAGGAGGTCAAAAGAGAATAGGGAAAGAGAATGAAGAGAAAGGTTGGGGTTATTTCTAGATCATATACATAGATAAAGGTGTTTCTCTCCCTTGCTCACTTGCTTGCTCTCTTTCATTTCTATCTCTGTAATCTTTTTTTTAATTATACTTGTTATTTGGCATGATAAGTACCTTTTACTGGCATATTTGAAAGGTCATGCTTAGCTTGGTTTGTATAGATTTCTTTTCCTAATGTTCTGGCATATTCCAGCACTTTTTTTAACTGGGCATAACTCTACAGCATTGTCCATCTACCTTCTGTCCTCTTCCTTGTCCTTGATGCTTTGCATTTTATCATCTCTTTCCAGAGTAGCAACCTCCATGTTCATCTATATTTTCCTTACTTTTGTGTGCTTTTTAATAATTTTTATTCACAAAGTTCCTTTTCAAATCAGCTTGATTTCTATTTACAGCGTTAGGAGAAATGATATCAAATGTTCACTCTCCTTTTGCCATTCAAAGGAATCTTATCATATTTCCCTGAAAGACCAAGGACAACTTGAAGCTATTTCTCATATTTTTTGCATTCATTTTCTGAGGCAGTTAGAGCCTGTGCACTATTGAATTTCAATGTGAATAGCCAGGGGGCTCATCTTTTGAAATCTTTTGGAAGTACGGAAACACACAGATATAGTTATCTTATTCCTGGTTACAAAAGAGTTTTTTAAAAGCAAAGTTTTATATCCTAAGTATCAAAGCTATTTTCTTTTTCAATAAAATGAGTTGCCCACAAGAAGAGTTATTTAGATAATATATTCCAATTTATATATTTACCTATGTGTGGAATGAGCAGCTGTATTTTTTTTTAATTTTAAAGAAACTACACAACCTAGCTGCATGTTGTAGTGAAGGTTTGTACTCCCAATGTGGAAAATTCAAGGTCATTTTTAGCTTACACAATGAGCTTGAGGCCAGCCTGGGTTATATGAGCCCCATCTCAAAAACAGAAGAGGGAAAGAGAGAAAGTGAGGAAGGTGGGAGGAAGAAAAGACAGATGAAAATATGTTCCCAGCAACAGGGTCTAAATGAAATGCATCCAGAAACGTTCAAAGCTGTAACTCAGATTATGTATAATAAAACAAAACAGCAAGATTGGTATGGAGGCTCACCCCTGTTATAACACTTTGGAGGCAGAGGCAAGATTATCATAGTATTAGGCCACTTTAGACTATATTGTGGGTTTCATGCAAGTCTGAAATGTACAGTAAGATCCTGTCTCAAAAACCCAAAAGCAAATTGAAAAGAGAATAGTAAAATTATGTCTCCTTACATCATCAGTGATATGTTTAATTAATGCATGTTACCTAATGCCCTGAGACTTGTAATGGCCTTTCAAATCTATCCTTTAAAGAAAAGGTGATGTTTTCCTACTGATAGTGAAAGCATAAATAAATCCATATGTTTATGTTTATGTTTTGAAGCTATAGGAGTTTAACGGTATTTTAAAGCTGTGGCATAGGAGAAAGAAGCAAAGTCTGTTTCAAATACCAGGATTTATACTGACGTCCCACAGAGTTACACAAGAACTGCCAGATAAGACCAAGATTTAAAAAAGAAAACGGAAAAATCCTACAGGCTATTGTATGTGCAAAATATTTTCTAATTTTTCAATTTTGCTACACTGTGAATTCTTTTTGGATTTGTGGTTTTTAAAGACAGAAAATGAGAATTAACTTTCTCTGAACACAGTTAACCCTCTCTCAGCTATTTAAACACTAAAAGGCCACCTTCTACACTGTTCTGAATAAGTAGTGTAATGGTTATAATGCCTCCACATGAATGCTTAATTTATTTATTTCTTTTTGTCTGTCTGTCTTTATGTATTTATTTTCTCATATCTTATATTTTTTAAAAATTATTTTCATAGATTACATTTTGACTACAGTTTCCCCTCTCTCCTCTCCTGCCTGCCTTACCCTCTACCCCCTCTCTACCAGACCCATTGCTCCTCCATTTCCCTTCAGAAAACACCAGGCCTCCCAGGATAGCAACCAAACATGGTATAACAAATTATAAAACTAGGTGGAAACTCTTATATTAAGGCTAAATGAGGCAATCTAGTAAGAGGAAAGGGATCCCAAAAGCAGACAAAAGAGCAAGAGACAGCCCCAGCTCCCACTGTTAGGAGTCCAACAAGAACACTAAGCTACATAACTGTATTGTATATGCAGAGTATCTAAATGAGACTCATACAGGCTCCCTGATTGTCACTTCAGTCTCTGTGACCTCATATGAGCCCTGGTTAGTTGACTCTGTGGGCTGTGTTCTGATGGTGTCCATTACCCTTCTGACTTCAACAATTCGTCTTCTCCTTCCTTCACAAAATTCCCTGAGCCCCACATAATGTTTGCCTGTGAATCTTTGCCTCTGCTCCCATCAGTTGCTGATTGAAACCTCTCTAATGATTGTGCTAGGTACTGGTATAAGAGTATAGCAGAATATCATTAGAAAATGATTCTAATCATTTAGAAAGTGATTTCACAATCTAATCTAAAAGACGAAGTTTATAAAATTCATTACCACAACGGAAAGATCCAACTCCCCTTTCCAAGATGGGTGGACACAAAAAGGGCTACATCCATGGAATGTGTGACTATTGAAAGGGAAAGTACCTGCTCAGGAGTCCTAAGACCAAGTTCTTAGCAGAAAGGAGATTTATTTACTCTTGAGGGACAGAGGGAGGGGAATAAGAGACAAAAACAGTATAAAAAAGAGAAAGGAGAAGGAGTACAAAAGGGAGTGAGAAAAGGGTCAGCTGAGAGGGGTAAGGGATATTGATCCCGGGGTCATAAAGGACTGCTTTCAGATAGAGAGGAGACAGAAGTAGCTCATAGAAAAATGACAGTTTATAAAGATAAAGTGGGAAACCATCTATTAGGATGAAATGTTGGATTTTAATTGGGCTGTTAATTAGGTGAGCCAAAGGGGATTTTTGATTACTGGATTTTAATACTTTGATAGCTGGACCTTGGTAGTCAGCCTTGGGAAGAGGAATTAACCAAATAAGGAATAGACTTGGGGACTAGCTTCAGGAATTTAATCTAATAGTTTCTAGCAAGACAGCAGGAATGGAGAGAAGGATAAGGCTGGCCAGAGCCATGTTTGCCAAGGTCAAGCTGTCCAGAGTCCCTTCAGTGATAACAGCCTCTGACAGTCCTATAGCTGTGCCAGTCAGGAGCACAATTTGGCCACCAATTGACGTACTTCTCAAAGTATTTTTTTAAGAAACAAAGAAAGATGGGGAGAACTTCCAAACACCTAAGACAAAGTCAGTAAAACTCTAATACTAAAGCTGGGTAAAGGTAACGAATAAATAAAACCATAGGCCAATATCCTTATGAACATACTTGCAAAAATCACTGATATTCTTGCAAGCTAGGTATAACCATATATCACAGTGATCACCATCAGGTTGGTTTTATCCAAGAAATCCATGGATTATTTACAAATGTAAATAATATAAATAGACTTAAAAACAAAGGCCACATGATCCCCTCGCTATATATTGAAAAGACCTCAATATCAAACCTGAAACACAAACTTGAAGAAAGCACAGGGCATATCCTATAAGATAGAAGTGTAAGAGAGGACTTTCTGAATAGAACTCCACTCACTCAAGGATTAAGACCAACAACTGACAAAAGAGACTTCAGAAAACAAAAAAACTTCTATACAGCAAAGAACCCAATCAATCAAGTGATGAGACAGACACAGGATGGTAGAAAATATCTACCAGCTATAATCATATAAATAATTAGTACCTAAAATACACAAATAATTAAAAAAAATCTTCTTGACCCAGGCAAGAAACAGGAAATGGACTTGAATGGTCTTATCAAACAAGAAGTTTGATATGTGGCTAAGAAATACATGAAAGTGTTCAAGATCCTTAACAATCAGGGAAATGCAAATTAAAGGTACTTAAGATTTCATCTTACCTACATCAGAATGGCCCAAAGTAAGAAAAGTAACAACAGACACTGACAAGGGTGTTGGGAAAGAGTCTCATTCATTGTTGGTGAGATAAAATCTGGTACAGTGACTATGGAAACCAGTGTAGAGACTTCTCAAAAGCATAAACTATATCTACCACATGACCCAGCTTTACTACTCCTTGACATACGTCAAAAGATGGAATATCCTATGGACACACATGCTCAGCCATGGTCACTGTTGATGTATTTACACTAGCTAGGAAATCAAAGCACCATAGATGTCTATGAACTGATGAACAGAATGTAAAAATACAGTACATATACATAATGATGTTCTATTCAACTGTAAAGAAAATGAAAGCTTGGAATTTCTATGTAAGTAAGTAGGAACCCAGATCCATAAAGACAAACACTGTATGTTCTCCATATTTGTGGATCTTAGCTTCCAGTACAAAAACTGGAGAAAAAGACTATGGAGGAGGAGAAGGAACTTTAGAGATGGTTTGGTGGAACCCAGGAACTATTAAAAGAAACCTGGAGGGACCTATAGTTCAGAAAGGGGTGAGGAAAAGGTAAAATAAATAGCCACAAGAAAACATTCTTTTATAAGACTACTAGCAAATACATATAGTATGTGTATGTGTAAGTATGTGTGCATTCATGTATGTATGTATTGTGAACCACCACCACCTCCTGCTGCCACCCATAGAAGCCATGGACTGTATAACAAAAACTAGTGTGAGGGAAGGAATCCTCCCTCTCAAGTTGTCAGCCAGAGGCATCCAAGAGACTCCCAGAAGAATATAAGCTATCGCCTTCACCTGTGATTGCCTTTCAGAACGCAAAAGTAAGACCAGAAATTCTGAAGACCTTACAAACTTTGGGCAAGGATTAGAGCAATTAAACTGGAACTGACCAGAAGCTTCCTTCGTAAGAGTTAGCTCTCATGGTACTAAAAGTTACTATGCAAACTGACATAGGAATAAAGTAATTAATAACTCTACCCAGCTGTAAGTCTGTGACCCAAAATGACCAGCCTAGCAGACTATCCCCAATGGTACTATAGTGACATTAATATCTTACTAGTAACCAACAGATGTCTAATGGACATAGTCTCCTCTAAATAGGAGGGAAATCATGCCTGAATTCTTACTACTGTCATTCTCCTTGAGAAACACCATTCTAGTATTATAAGCAGCATGTATTTGGTAGTTCTCAGGATATTAACTCCTCAGTGCTCACACCAAGCCCTGTTTTATCTGAGTGTCTGATTAGTTTACTGTTTGGTTGGTTGGTTGATTGTTGGTATCCTTTTCTCTTTTTAGTTCCCACTTTTAAGTTAATAACATTTACATAATTACTCAGAGATTTTTTTATCCACCTGCTAATATATAATGAGACACCAAAGAAGTATTGCCAGGCTGACAAGATAGCTCAGAGGCTAAGAGTACTTGCTATTTTTAAAGAAGACCAGGACTCAATTCGAAATACCCAAATCAGGGTTTACACAATCTCTGTAACCCCAATTCCAAGGACATCCCTTTCTGGACTCAGCTGGCACCAAGCATGTATGTGAAGAGAGATGTAGATGCAAACAAAATACCCACACTCATAAAACAAAATAAAAATTGCAATTTGTTGTTTCTTATGACTGCACAAGGATTTGTCATAAAGAATCATCATGTCTAACTGATTAATGTATTGTACACTGAGATTTTAGAAACACTTTCACAAGGATTTTTCTGATCTTCTGAAGAAATCTTCAGGTTTCAATTGTGACATTGAAGGCAGGATCCTGTTGCTTTAAGAATATCCTGAGTGTAGGAGGCCTAATGGCCCTATACGTATGTTATAAACTTAATGATTTCATAAACCTAATTCCCGTGCCACCTGAGAGAGTGTAGAGGTAATATTTTATATACAACCCTTACACAGAAATTCAAATTCTGTCTTTAATTTCTTTTTTAATTAACATAGTTTTATTGATTATTTAGAAGTTTCACATCAGATTCACTTCCAGTCCCCCTAAGTTCACAACCCACTCATTTTTTGTGAGCTCTGCCAAAATAAAAGAAAAAGCAAAAAAGCTGTCTTGTTAGGGTTTTATTGCGGTGAAGAGATACCATGGCCAAGGCAACTCTCATAAAGGCAAACATTTGACTGGGTCTGGCTTACAGTTTCAGAGGTTCAGTCCATTATCATCATGGCAGGAGGCAAGGCAGTCTACAGTCAGTTATGTTGCTAGAGAAAGCGCTGAGAGTTGAACCTATGGCAGCCAAGAAGAGGCCCTTTTCCACACTGGGTGAAGCTTGAGCACAAAAGACCTCAAAGCCCATCCTACAGTGACACTCATTGTCTAATAAGCCCATACCTACTCCAACAATGCCACACCTCCGAATAGTGACACTCGCTGCCAAGCATATTCAAACCACCACGCCAGCTCTCTTCCTGTTCTTTGTCCTCTGCATCTATTGCAGCCATGCTCCCATATCACTCTGCTACTCTTTGTGGCTGTATCTCAGTTCTATTTTGCTGTCTTTTTCTCTACTTTCATGAGCCCACTTTTTAAAAGCATCTCCTCATAGTACTTGCCCCTGTTTAGTCCTGCAGGTGACACTGTGGGCTCTGCAGAATCCTCAACCTCCTCCTTGGCTCCTCTCAGAGCCTCCATGGGTTTCTCGGCCTCCACAAAGCTGCTATGGCATCCAATTGTAGCCCACAGAAGCTACAACCTTCATCGGTGCTCTACAGCACTGGCCCCTCTAAACATTCCAGCAGCTCGTAGATGGAGTAGATGTTGGAATGGACCAGCCTGAAGTGCACAATATAGACTCAGATGGCAGCCAAGGTCATCAGTCAATCTTTCTTGTGTAGGTTTTCCTTCGGGCTCTGCAGACTCATCCATCCTTAATTTCTTAGCTCATCCATCCCCCTTACCATCCATTATCCTCTCAGATCTGAAGTTGTGGGAGATAAGTAGGTCACTTTGTTGCTAGTCTTCTCTGCTGATATTCTTTTAATTATGGTGATTTTCATTCACTACAGCTGTTATAATAAATACCATGAACTCCAAAGTGTTTAAGCAGCAGAATTTTATTGCACGCAGTTCTGGAGGGTAGGAAGCCCAAGGCCAAATTTTTAGTAGCTGAAGAATGCCTCTTTCTCCCTATACGGCAACATGAATGAGACAGGCTCCCAGAAATCATTTTGGAAAGTGATCAACCTCACCTATTATGTTATGAGATCTATTCATCTCTTAAAGGTCCCACCTATTAATACCACCACAATGAAGACTGGGTTTTGTGCTGGAGAATCTTACGTTTACTTGATACACGCTAAAATCATCTGAGAAGAATAAATCTCAATTAAGAAATGCTTCCTCAAGATCAGGTTACTGGAAAGTCTGTAGGGCATTTTATTAATTAGTGATTGATGAGGGGAGGTAGACCATTGTGGGTGGTGCCATCCTCCCTGGTGGTCTTGGTTTCGATAAGAAAGCAGGTTGAGCAGGCCAGTAAGCAGCACTATTCCATGGCCTCCATCAGCACCTGTCTACAAGTGTTTGTCCTGTTTGAGTTCTAGTCCTCACTTCCTTTGATCATAAATAATGATTTGGAAGTTTAAATTAAATTAACCATTTCTTCCCTGGCTTGCTTTTGGTCATACCATTTTATAACAACCTTGTAACCCTAGCTAGGCCAGGTTTCAACATGAACTTCAGAGTGACAACATTGACAAACATAAGTTTCTTAAATGTGATTAATCACTTTGATTATAAACTATTTTTTTACCTTCCTACACTTCCTTGAACTCTTATTTATTTGGTGTTTTATTACTATAAAAAAGGTTTTGGAAATGAGAAAAATATAACACGTGAGATGTTTCTATACTTTAACACTGAATATCTATTTAAGGGCAATTAAGCCAGTGAAAGGAATGACAATTAAATTATTATAGTTACCTGTAATCAAGATGAAGATGTGATATAAGCC
>NC_046157.1:32395122-32475308 GCF_011064425.1 Rattus rattus | reverse complement strand
AAAGTGACATCTTGTGCTGGAGAGAATTTGGGGTAAAGGGGTCACTCATCCATTGCTGGTTGTAATGTAAGCATGTGGAGTCACTATGGAATTCACTGTGATATTTCATTAGGAAGATGAGTACCAATCTAACTCAAGATCTTGCTATATTAGTCTTCAGTGTATACCTGAAAGATAATTTTCAGAAGACACTCTCAAGCCAGAAATTGGAAACAACCTCATGTCCTCAACAGATAAATGGATAGAAAAAATTTGGTACTTCTACACAATGACTATAATTGAGCCATTATAAACTTTCAGGGTAATTGTGTGAACTAGAAAGAAATCATTCTGAGTGAGGTAACCCAGATGCACAAAAACAAATATGGTATGTATTGCTTATATGTTATATGTGGATATTAGCTGTTATTTCAATGAAAATCAAGCTATAATCCATAGAGTCACAGACAGTAGGTATAGAGTAAGGGACCAGAGGAGGGGTAAGTAGAGGGAAGAAAATTTCAAGTCTGTCAAGAAAGAAATCGAAGAAGATCTCTGAAAATGAGAAGATGACCAATGCTCATGGAGTGGCAGAATTAACAGAGTAAAAATGGCCATGCTACCAAAGGTGATCTACAGATTCAATGCAATCCCCATCAAAGTCCCAACAAAACATGGATAGAGTAATTCTCAAATTCATCTGGAAAGGCAAAAAACAAAAACAAAAACAAAAAAAACCAAAAAACAAAACAAGACAAAACAAACAAACAAAAAGCAAAAAACAAAAAACAAAAACAAAACCCAGAATAGTGAAAACAGTTCTTAACAATAAAAGAATGGCTGGGGGAATCAGCATCCCTTACCTCAAGCTCTACTACAGAGCAATAGTGATAAAAACTGCATTGTATTGTTACAGAGACAGACAGGTTGATCAATGGAATAGAATTGAAGACCCAGATATAAAACCACACACTTACACACACTTGATCTTTGACAATGAAGCCAAAAATATACAGTGGAGAAAAGAAAGCATCTTCAATAAATGGTGCTGACCTAACTTGCTGTCTGTGTGTAGAAAAATGAAAATAGAACCATATTTGTCACTTTACACAAAGTTCAAGTTCAAGTGAATCAAGGACCCCAACATAAAACCATATACACTGAATCTAACAGAAGACAAAGTGGGAAAGAGCCTTGAACTCATTGGTACAGAGGGAAATATCCTAAACTGAACTTCAATGGCTTATGTGTTCCGATGAAGAATTGATAAGTGTGTGGGTAGCTGAAGAGATGGGTAGGTGATTAAGACACTGACTGCTCTTCCAGAGGTCCTGAGTTTAAATCCAGCAACCACATGGTGGCTCACAACAATCTGTAATGAGATCCCATGCCCTCTCCTGGTGTGTCTGAAGATAGCTACAGTGTACTTATATATAATAAATAAATAAATATTAAAAAAAGAGAATTGATAAATGGAACCTCATGAAATCTGGAAGTTTCTGAAATACAAAGGACATAGTTAAGAAGACAAATTAGCATCCTACATATTGGGAAAAAATTCTTCACTAACCCCACATTCCATAGAGGGCTAATATCCAAAATATATAAAGAACACAAAAAGTTAAACACCAAAAGTCCAAGCAACCCAATCAAAAATTGGGGTATAGAGCTAAACCAAGAATTCACAACAGAGGAATCTCAAGTAGCTGAGAAGCACATAAAGAAATGTTCTAAGTCCTTAATGATTAGAGAAATTCAAATCAAAGCAACCGTGAGATTCTACCTTACACCAGTCAGAATGGCTAAGATCAAAACGTCAGGTGATAACATATGTTGGTGAGGATGTGTAGAAAGAGGAACACTTCTGCACTGCTGGTGGGATTGCAAACTGGTACAACCTCTCTGGAAATCAGAAGAGAATGAAGATTCCCAACTTAAAGCACCAGTAAATATCTTCAACAAAATTATAGAAGAAAACTTCCTGAATCTTAAGAAAGTGATGCTTATGAACACACAAGAATCCTATAGAACTGCAAATGGATTAGCCCAGAAAAGAAGTTCTTCTTGTACATAATTGTCAAAACACCAAATGCACAAAACAAAGAACGAATATTAAAAGCAGTAAGGGAAAAAGGTCAAGTAACATATAAAGACAGACCTATCAGAATTACATCAGAATTCTCATCAGAGACTATGAAAGCTACAAGATCCTGGACAGATGTCATACAGACCCTACAAGAACCCAAATGCCAGCCCAGGCTCCTATATCCAGCAAAACTCTCAACTACCATAGACGGAGAAATCAAGATATTCCATGACAAAACCAAATTTGCACAATATCTTTCCACAAATTCATCCCTACAAAGGAAAATAGATGGAAAACTCTAACACACTGAGGGAAACTACACTCTAGAAAAAGCAAGAAATTAACCTTCTTTCAACAAACCCTAGAAAAGATAGACACACACAAACACAATTTTACCTTTAACAAGAAGACTAATAGGAAACAATTACTATTCCTTTATATCTCTTAAGATCATTTGACTCAATTCCCCAATAAAAAGGCAGAGACTAACAAACTGGATATGTAAACAGGACCTAGCATTTTGCTGTATACAAGAAACTCACCTCAGTTACAAAGTCAGACACTACCTCAGAGTTAAAGACTGGAAAAGAAAAGTTCCAAGCAAATGATCCCAAGAAAGCAACTGGAGTAGCCATTCTAATATTGAATAAAATTGACTTTTAACCACAAAGTATCAAAAAAAGTAAGGAAGGACACATCATAGTCATCAAAGGAAAACTCTACCAAGATGAACTCTCAATTCTAAACGTCTATGCTTTAAATGCATTGGCACCTACATTCATAAAAGAAACCTTACTATAGCTCAAAGCATACATTGCACCACACACAATAATAGTGAGAGACTTCAACACCCCACTCTCATCAATGGACAGATCATAGAAACAGAAACTAATCAGAGACCCAGCAAACTAACAGAAGATATGAACCAAATGGATTCAACAGATATCTATAGAACATTTCATCCTAAAACTAAAGAAAATTCTTTCTTCTCAATTCTTGGCTCCTTTCATTCTGTTGGTTTGTTCAGTTCATTCCGATTTGTTAGTTTTTGTTACATCATTTCATTTTATTTTTATCATTCCATTTGATATTATTTTATGTTTATTCTTTAGAATCCCATCTATTTCTCTAAAGTGATACAGAAAGGGGATGGATCCAGATTGGAAGGGGAATAGGGAATCTTTGAAATAGTATTTGAAGGGGAAACTATGATCCGGATATTTTTATGTGAGGGGAAAAAGCTTTTTTAATAGAATGAAAAATGTAAACTGAAAACAATTGAAAATAAAATTGAAAATTATTTATGTTGTAGGAAAAACATTGAATAGCTTCATAAATGTTGAATAAATATTGGAAATATGTATTTGAAAAATAGTCTATCATGTTATGCTAATTTTCTATTTCTGCTTTTGTCAGTTTTGAACATTATGCTCTGTAAAGCTGTAGCTGTGGGTATACATTATGTTACATTCCATCCTCCTCATTGCTTGCTCTTTTCCTATCATAAAACGTATATATTTCTAGTAAGTTTTCTAAATTTAGTCTGCTCTGCCTGCTATTTCTATAGCCTTAACAATTCTAAACTTTTTCTGTTAACATAAAAAAATTTTCTGTTTTTATGTTTTTAACTTTTTAAATTTATATTGAAGAAATGTTCTCATATTTTTACTTAAGTTTTCATATTGGAAATGCATATAAGAAGTATATCATTAGATATTTATTAAATTATTAATTTTTAGATATACATTTACCATCTTTGGAGTCATCTTTTCTTTCTCACTTTTTAGGCATTTTTTTGCATAAATTCCTGAGTGTGTGCCTGCATGCATTCATATTTGTGTGTGAATGTGCATGTATCATATCATGAACATGTAGTCTTGATGTGTGTATAGGTCAGGAAACTACTTTCGTCGTGTTTTTTAATGATATTATTGTAATAATAATATTGTTTATTAGAATACATTCACAATAAATAAAGGATATGTAGAAAATTAAAGAATAGACTTAGTGGGAAACTTACCTAAAACTGAGATTTTAAAGAAATACCAAACGAAAAATTCTAACTATCAGAATACATTCTCTCCAAATATGTATGACAAAACGAATGGTTGGAACAGAGCAAGGTCAGACTCTAAATATACAATATAGAACTCTGTATGGTAGTTCAGGTAGCAATTTCTGTATGTGGAAAGTAGAGACAGCAAGATCAGGAGTTCTGGTTCAGCTTTGGATGCAGAGATGATGTGTTAAAATTGTAACGACAATAACAACAAAAGAAAAAAGAATGTATTGAAAAACAAATAGATATAAAATATATTGGCTGAAATTAACCAAACATATAGCTATAGAAACAAACTTTTCACTTAAGGAAGATCAACATCATAAATCTAGCAATAGTTTATAAATATAATGTATAAATAAAAATACAATAAAATCACAGCAATTACAATATACACATTAGTTTCCTTCAGTTGTTACTCTAAAACTTAAATTAATTATGAGGGAGTTTTGGAGCACCAAACTAGAACACTTTGCCTGGTCAAGAAAATTTAAGAATAGAAATAAGCAATCAGGTTGGTTTTTACAAAGAATAAATAGTCACTGGAACTACTGGAATATATTAAAAAGCTACATAACTTAAAATTGTTATATTAGCTAACAGATAGATAAATAGGCCAAGCAGAATAAAAGAAAAATTATAAACTTTTAGTATTTAACTTAGACCTTTGTGTACAGTAAGGGTGACATTTCAAATAAGACAAAGTGGACATTTAAAGTGGTGCTATTTCAGATGAAAATGTGTGGAAAATAATGGAACTGACAGTCTACTATAAATAACCTGTGCATTTATAAAGGCGTGTGTGTGTGTGTGTGTGTGTGTGTGTGTGTGTGTGTGTGTATGTGTACAAGTGCATGTGTGTGCAAGCATGAGACTTGGCTGTTAGGTTTGTTAGGGATTTTATTGGTTGGGGTTCTGTTTAGAAACAGAACTGATAGATGGGGCTGAGAATCCAGTAGCTGCTTTTTGTCCAGGTAGCTAGATGCCTCTATAGTCCCAGTCTCATGTTGAAGCCCTGAAGGACTGCATGAGAGCCACTAGTCTTCAGTCCATATTAGAAGGCTGAAAAGGCTGATCTCAAGATCTCTGTTAGGAAAACCTGGATTATAATACCATTAAAGAATGGCAGCTGCAGCAGCAGGAGAAAGATACCATCATACAAAGTGAATCTTCCATCAAGCACAAATCAAGAACTTTCCTTTCTCACACATCCTTTGATCTTGTCCTCTTTCAGAAGGAACTGCCCATATTTATGGGGAGGTATGCTCATGCAAATAAGACTGATCAAAAATATCCTGCACAGGTGTGCCAATCATGTCTCGTCTGTTACTTGGTTCCATATTCAGTGCGGTTGACAGCCAAGATGAACTCATCACAGATATCACCCCACAGACTCTACTAGATGCAATGTCATATCCAGCCTCCTTGATGGATCAGACATGGTTCTGGTCATTCATGCTGAATCTGTCTAATTAGTGCTGTCCATGCAGTCACTTATGAAAGGTCACATATTTCTATCCATTTATCAATCTTCATGCTTCTAGAATATGTGTACAAAAATATGGGCAAGTTTCCATGCCCTAATGAATATCAAGGGTAATGTTTATCTGCAAGTGGTAATCAATAATCAATAATTAAAAATGGTAAATAAGTCTTCAGCAAATAGGTAAATGAATCTAAGGATTGTGGAAAACCAATTACACAATTTCTAAAAATAATTGAATAAAACTAATACACAATCCAGTAACTTAGCTTCTAAATATATATTCAAAGAAAATAAAATTAGCTTGCTAAGAAGACATCTGTGCTGCCATGTGTATTACAACAGAATTTGCAGCAGCTAAGATATGAAGCCCTTATAAGTGTCCATCAGTGGTTAAGTGGACTGCAAACACACAGAGCTGAAAAGATGGCTCAGAGGTTAAAAGCACTTCCTGCTTTTTTCCAGAAGACCCTAGTTTGGTTACTCTCACTACATGCTAATTCACAATAACCCATTATTTCATTTTCAAGTGGATCCAATCCGTGCTTCTAGCTCCCCGTGTACCAAGTATTATGCAGCTTTCATACATAAAGGCAGTCGAACAGTCATACACATGAAATAAAAATAAACCTTTGAAAAGCACAAAGCACAAGCTCCTATCCTCTATACATAAAATAAAATGTCATCCAGACTTATAAAGAAGATAGTTATGTCATTCACAATGATAAGGGTCAATCTGGAGGTTTCACAGGCCTGCTACTCTAGTCAGTTAAGAGGCTGAGGCCGGAGATGACAAAGACAAACCCTTTTTGGGCTATAGAAAGAAATCAAAGCTAGATTTAGCAAATTAATAAAATCCTGTCTTAAAATAAACAGTAAACTTAGTAAAGCATATGTAGCCTACTGGTACAGTATTTGTCTAGCTCATGTTAAGTTTCTAGTTTCCATATTTAGTAAAACAAGGAAAAAAAGCACAAGCAAACAAAAATCAAAACCAGAAACAGAACAGAAAGGCAAACATTCCATGATGACATTTGTGCTCAGAAACTTTAGAAATTATCTTGCAGAAGTTCATAATAGAATATTAGTTACCAAGAGTCAAAAGGATGAACAGAAATTTGTCAAAGAATATAAACTTCCAAATGAAAATAATAAAGTTAAGAGATTTGTTGTTCAAAGTATGAATGACAGCTACTAATGTGTCCCTGGTATGAAAAAATAGTAATATTTTTCATTTTTCATAGAAAGTGGTATGAAAAGTAATAATAATAATGACTCACAGGTAATTGTGAGCCACCTGACAGCAAACTTGACTTAAATCCTCTGAGAGCTTTTAATTTTTCACCCATTTACTCATCCCTCAGATCAAGTATTTTAAATGAAAAGAAGCATTTTGTTCTTGTGGGGTGTGTGTGTGTGTGTGTGTGTGTGTGTGTGTGTGTGTGTGTGTGTGTGTGTGTGTGTAAAACAACACTTAATAAAAAAAGTGTGCTGCCATGATTGAAAGAGGGGCAGGGCAGGTAGTGGTATATGGAAAAGTTTGAAGGGAGGATGGGGAAGGGGAAAGTGATGTAAGTATATTATAATCGGAACAAATAGAAGACGTAATTTTAAATTTTCCAGACTTTCCATTATCTGTTCAATCTTTATCTCCTTTCCTGGTCATCATTCACTAGGCTTAGAATCTGACAAAAGGTCTGACTCCTTGGTAAGCTCTGAATCACACCCCTGTTGCTGTGTGATGGGATCCAAAGTTTATGGATCAGTAACCTGACCTAGATTGGCAACTCCTGTGCAATGAGCTAGATCTTCCTTTCCCTATACTCAGCCTCTCACAGGTACACCTGGTCACAGCTCTAGTCACTGCCTCTAGCCAGTATCCAAAATTACTTTCAGGAGGCAAGCTTCTCCTCTTCACACACTATCCAACATTTTTTGTCTTCGCTCAAATGGCAGACATAAACCTTGTCATGACTACTAACATGTGTATTTCCACGTTGTCCTCAGCTGTACTACCCTGGCTTCCTCTGTAGATTCAATGTGGAATTAGTTTTAATGCATTTTGTGGATACACTAATTCCATCGTTCCTATGACTATGTGTAGGAAGTAGTCTTGGATTGTTGCATTCAATATCTGAAGTTCCAAACAGTCAGAACTTGAGAAGTTTTAGTGAAATGTTCCTCCCACACTCTATGAGTGACAGAAGCTGTATGAATATCAGAGAAAATTTCATAATATTTAAGTCTTGAGAAGACTCTAAAGACAGGAAAGTTATAGTGACACTTGATTCTCTTTTTCTCTTTCTTTTTTTTCAGAGCTGGGTACAGAACCCAGGGCCTTGAGCTTGCTAGGCAAGCGCTCTACCACTGAGCTAAATCCCCAAACCCCTGCGACACTTGATTCTGGAAGGGTGTCTTTAGATTTGTGACTTTGAGCCAATAGCTTCAATGCAATTTCCTTCTCCACAGCAATGAACCATCCACTGCCTTTGAAAATTTATCATTAGCCGATCTGAATTTAGTAACAAACCGAGATAAAGCCTGAAAGTCAAGTGACTGAATCTACCTACTTCGTTTTAAAGAAGGAAAAGGTCCTTCCCAAAACAATTCATCTATTTCTTCACCTGGATCTGGGGTTAAATATGGGGTCCTCTTGAAGTTACAAAAACTTTTTATAAGGAGAAGGGGTTTCTTTTTTCCCATTTTAATTAAATTGGGTATTTCTTATTTACATTTCAAATGTTATTCCCTTTCCTGGTTTCCTGTCCATCAGTCCCCTATCCCCTAACCCCTCTCCCTCCTGAGAAGGGGTTTCTTTATGTTTAACAAACTATGATCCAGACTCAGAATATGTGTTGCTGTCCAGGAGTGAAACCAGAAAGAAACTGCAGAATGGGTGCTTTTAAAATAAAAGAAAATATTGCTTATTAACTTTGAAAGTAACCTTAGGTTCACCTTTTCAAAAGGAGTAATCGTCCATCTCCAGTGAATTCATAATGCTTTCATGCTTTGATTTCCACAAACATGCTAGAGAAGATGCTGAAAGAAAATTTAAATATTGCCTATGGGAGGAGAATTTTTTTATTTTTCTAGCTCTTTAATTTCTGGTGCTCAACGATAATCATTGTTTCAAATGTATAAGATGTTCAAATCCAAACTGGAGTGTGAAAAACTTATTTATGGTATAGTGCAGGTAAGTTCATATTAAAACAAATGGGAACTTTCTCAATGGGATACATCATTCATAGATCCATCTGACCTAGAATTTCTACACACACACAACTATAAATTTGAGTAAAAAGCTACAGAATAGACAGACATACTTCTATTGTTATTTTGACCAAATACCCAACAAGAAGCAAGTTGGGGGATGGTAGGTCCATTTTCCCTCTTAACTCAACGGGATAGGTCCCATCATTGAGGAGTCATGGCAGCAAGAGAATGAGTTGGCTGGCCACATTATATCTGTTGTTAGGAAACAGGGAGAAGTGTAGCAGTGACCAGACTAAAAACCTTAGAGACACATTTCTTCCTTCCAGCTCATACCTCAATACTGTTCAGCAGATGGTGATCAAGTGCTCAAAGGCAGGGGCTTATAGGGGAGCATCTCATTTCAAACCATAGCGACTGTGCAGGTATTACCACAAAATCCAAATGATCGTATTTCCAAGGAAATAGAACTAAAATAGATGCTTCTTCACGGATTACAGAATATTTAGTAAACTGGAGGAATGGAGACAAGGACTGTGATTCAGCAAGGTAAAATCATCAAATGTGTGGTTCTAGCAAAATTACTGGGGAAGTTTATCACCTTTGCAAAACCCCGTTCCACACACAGCTGCTAGCCCCACTAAAATAATAGGTGAAAGTTGGAGGTGGAAAAAAATAAATAAATCAAGGCCTAACCAATGTCAACTGCAAAGGAATCTCTTTTTACTTTTGTTTCTGTTTTTGTTTTGTTTTTGTTTGCAGGAAGTAATTATCCAGCTGGAAGTTAGGCATGACGGAAGGAAGAGTGGACAACCTTATCCCATTTCAGAAGTCTGTGGGATTTTGAATAAACACAAATAGTCGGAAACTTGAGTTTTGTATTCCATCCCCTAAAGAACTTACTAACAGCATCTACCTGTCCCCTCCCTCCACTATGCCAATCATCTGTCTTTCCTCCTTCGTATTTTCCTGCTCACTTTAAATTTCTCTGAAAAGTCCTCCTGATTCCAACCCAATTCCACAATATCGTTTGCCATCATTAGAATTCAGTGACTAATGGATAAAAAAGGTGATATGTGATTACAATGAAATATTCCCAAGCTTCTCAACAGAACCTCATTTAATGGCAATAGACAACCAGAGTAAGCCTTGAACATTTTACAGTAAATAAAATAAGTTGGAGAAAAATAAATGTGGTGGTTTCAACTTATATGAAGTGTTTTAAATCGGCAGCTCCATAAACACAATACCAAATTGTGGTTTCCAACTGTGTGAAGGAGTAGCAGGGAATTTTAATCAGCAGATAATCCAGATGGCTAAGCAGTGAAAGGAACTTGCTGCTAAGATCTGACAACTTGAGTTGATCCCTAGGAGCTACCTAACCTAAGGAGAGACCCAAAATGACTTGTCCTCCAATCTCTACATTAGTACCATAGCATGTGGTCTGCCCACTGTAAAAACGAACAAGTATATTAATCTAGTGAGTCCAAACATGGAATTCTAGGAAGCAGCTGTATAACAATGAATGTCAGCCAGCAATTATCATATAGATCTCATGTTGTGTTTCCATCACAATTTTTAAAGTTGCTTTACCTCTTCAATATACGTATTCATCACTCCTCACAACTGAATTATCTGCAGAATACATAATAACAATTGTAATTGTAATAGTTTTTATAAATTGGCTATCATGGAGTATCTCATCTCATTTCTGTTAGAATCTAAGTACTAAGTAACCCTTAAGTAGTTAAATGTCACAGAAGTTTTCCAGGTATAATAGTCGTGTTTCAATTCAAATGATCTTTTTTACCCTACTTTTCAATAGCAGGATTGACATATAGTTGAAAGTGGTTTCTGTCAGTCATCAAAAGGAAATAGGATAATTTTCACTTACCAAAAAGTAATTTAAACTGAATGGAGAGAAAGGGTAGATATAACCTGTAGCATGCACAGGATGTTCTTCCTGAAAAAAGGGGCAGGAGGAAGATTAGTGTCAACTGAAAAGACTGTACTCTGGGTGGAACAAGGGGATGATTTTACCCTCTAACTGGTTCAATGCAATTTTTGGTCTTATTTTTTTCTTCCAGTAAAAGAACTATACAAAATTGTTAATTCAATTCAGGAAAAAGTAAATGTAGGCTAAGTAAAGTATTGTGGAAATGATAATGCTTTATAGTGGATGTTATTTGACAACAAAATTATCTGATGTTTAATGTTAACAGAGTATTTTCTATACTCCTCCATTTAGGGCAGATATTTGGCCGTGTCACAATTGCACAGAAAGTTGTTATGAGGTATCTGTGAGGTACAAATGCCGAGCTAATGAAATATCCCTTCCTTCAAGGTAAAGAAAAAAATCATTAATTTCTCAGAAGGGGAAATAAAGTAGACATCAGAAGTGGATGGAAAGAAGGAAATAGGTGAGAGAGGGTATGGGGAAGGGGGAGGGGATCAGGTGTAGCAAGAGAGAACAAAATCAATGGTGGGGAAGGGACATCTCTAGGACGTTTCACTGACCTGGGACATTGGAATGGCTTCAGCTGAGACTCCTAGCAGTGGGGGATATACTTCCTGAAGTGGTCACTTCCTGTAGCCAGGCAGGACTCCCAGCGAAGAGAGAAGGACAACAACAGTCCCACAAAACCTTCCACCTAAAATGTGTCCTCCTACAAGATGTCAACAAGAGCAGAAACAGAAGGAATGGCCAACCAATAACTGGTCAAAATTGAGACCCATCCCATGGGCGAGAATCAATTTCTGATACTATTAATGATACATTATCACGGTTGCAGACGGGAACCTAGCATAACTGTCCTCTGAGAGGCTCCACTCAACAGCCAGTGGAAGCAAATGCAGAGACCCAGGGACAAACTTCGGATGGAGGTTGGAGAGTCTTGTGGAAGAGTTGGGGGAAGGATTGAGGGACTCGAAAAGGACAAGGATTCCACAGGACTATCAACAGAGTCACTTGACCTGGACCCTTTGGCGTTCCCATAGACTTAACAATCCACCAAAGAGTGAGCATGAACGGCTAGACCTATCCTCCCTCATCCACATACACAGCAGATGTGCAGCTTGGTCTTTGTGCCGGGGCTCCCAACAGCTGGAGCAGAGGTTGTTCCTGGATCTGCTGCCTGCCTGTGAATCCCGGTCCCCTACTGGGCCACCTTGTCTTTCCTCAGTGGGAGAAGATGACACTAGTTTTGCAGTGACTTGATGTGTCAGCGGTGGAGGGGTGTGATTCCCAGGGGGAGCTCCCCTTTCACATAGGAGAATGGGAGGAGGGAAAAAAGGGAGGATCTGTGTGAGGGGTGATGGGAGGAGAAGGGGAGCTCATACTGGGAAGTAAAGTGATACATTAAAAACAAAAACAATGACTTTATGATATTCATAGGCAAATGGATGGAACTGGAAAATATCATCCTGAATGAGCTAACCCAATCACATAAAAACACACATGGTATGCACTCATTGATAAGTGGCTATTAGCCCAAATGCTCAAATTACCCTAGATGCATAGAACACATGAAACTCAAGAAGGATGACCAAAATGCGAATGCTTCACTTCTTCTTTAAAAGGGGAACAAGAACACCCTTGAGAGGGAATAGGGGGGCAAAGTTTAGAACAGAGGCAGAAGGAACACCCATTCAGAGCCTGCCCCACATATGGCCCATACATATACAGCCACCAAACTAGATAAGATGGATGAAGCAAAGAACTGCAGGCTGACAGGAACCGGATGTAGACCTCTCCTAAGAGACACTGTCAGAATACAGCAAATACATTGGCGAATGCCAGCAGCAAACCACTGAACTGAGATTGGGACCCCGTTGTAGGAATCAGAGAAAGAACTGAGAGAGCTTGAAGGGGCTTGAGACCCCATATGAACAACAATGCCAACCAACCAGAGCTTCCAGGGACTAAGCCACTACCCAAAGACTATACATGAACTGAGCCTGGGCTCCAACCGCACAGGTAGCAATGAATAGCCTAGTAAGGGCACCAGTGGAAGGGGAAGCCCTGGGTCCTGCTAAGACTGAACCCCCAGTGAACGTGATTGTTGTGAGGAGGGCGGTAATGCGGGGAGGATGGGGAGGGAAACACCCATATAGAAGGGGAGGGGAGGAGTTAGGGGATGATGGCCAGGAAACCGGAAAGGAATAACAATAGAAATGTAAATAAGAAATACCCAAGTTAATAAAGATGGAAAATAAATAAATAAATAAATAAATAAAAGTTAAAAACAACACCAAAAATGAGTGGAAAAAATGAAAGCATCCTGAGAACTGAAAGGAGATGCTGCTTCTGAAAATGACCAATTCAGATTCATAGAAATGTTTGACAAAATAGGATGCAGTGATATGAACCCTCACATAATATATATATCACAAAGTAGTAAAAGAATTTTATTTAAAGCAAAGCAATAGAAAGCATCAGAAAACTTACTGCTGCCAGGGTTTGAACGGGTCTAACTGGACCCGTTTACTGGAGCTTCGCAGGGACCTCTTCCCTGAAGAAAATTGGCTTTCCCTCACTGCAACCATAATTCACCAATACTCACTATTCATGAACAGGATACATGAAAATGAGGGCAAAGATAGTCGGAGAAAAAGGGAAAATTGGACAAGGTAGTAGGGGTAGTTTAGGAATTGAATTAAAAGAGGTTGTATTCTTTAGAAATTTTCAAACAATAAAAAGAAATTTAAAAAGAATTCTTAATTTCCTAATACAACATATTTAAATTTACTTAATTCTTATTGACAGAATAATGCATGGAAAAAATTTAGCATAGAAGTTAACAATTCAAGATTTTTAAATTTTTATTACATATCAATAAGGGGAAATGTCAGCTAGGATTTTCTTCTCAAGTAAATACATCGGTTTTATGCATCATGATATATGATGGGACTTCTTTTATGGGGATAAATGTTAAAGAATAAAATGGCCATACAAACAGCACTATTAAACATGACACTTAGACTTGTTCATTTAACATTTGGGTGGCTAGAGAAGTGACTCAGCTATTCAAGAGTATGCTCTGCTCTTGCAGAGACCCTGCCCAATTCCTAGCATCCAGATAACAACTTACAAATCTCTTTTAGTTATAATCACAAAGGATTTGAATTCTCCTCTGAACTCCATAGGCACCAGTCACACACAGAGTAAATGTAACATAAGTGCAAACAAAACATTTATATACATGTAATAAAAATAAACTAAAAATACTGAACAGTGTCATCAATATTCTGGTTGTCTGTGTCGAAGTGAACAGAAATTCTGAAACTACATGGAAATGATGGCATTCGATTGACCTAAATATATTATTTTCATTTCCTGGTTGATTTAAGATTCCATAAATTTCTAGTTTTAAAAATCACGTTTAAGAAACTATAATTTTATTCATCTAATTTTATCCCATGATATTTTAGTGTATATTTACTTTGTAAAATAAATGTGTGAAGGGGAAAATACAAAAGACCAGAATATATTACAAGGGGAGTAGTTAGCCATATTAGTAAAGATATTTAAGATCCTAATGTTTTTTTTTGAGGTTTTATTTTATGGCTTTCGAGAGGAGTTTGGATATAGGGTATAATTTGGATAGTTCTGTATTTGACTCTACAGACTTGGATTATGCAAACTCTTGCTTTCTAGGCATGCCTCTTCCTACAAAGCTTCTTATTTTTTCATTCTTAATTATATGCATCCTAATTATGCATGTGCATAAGATAGTAAAAAGGAGGTTGCCCTGAAAGTTCACATGTCATCATAGATTTGCACTTGTAAGTGAATCCAATGCCAATTTATATATGATTGATCTACAGTATACAGTACCCATATTTCAGGGCAACACTACTGTGTTCCAGTTTATGTTTGAACACAAGCAGGACGTTAGTACATTAAAAGGAAGAAAAGAGAAATCAGCCATCCAAAATAATATAGAGAGACCCAGAAGTCATGGTGTTAATTGCAATAAACTACACATGGAAGACAAATCCTGCATGACCTCATTACAGGCAAAATCAGAAATGCACAAACTTACCTAAGTAGGTAGAATAGAGGTGTTACCAAGAAAGTAAATAATAAAAACCTTTTGATTTCTCATATAACAAAATAAAATGTGTTTGATAGATCTGCTCATCACAGTATCTTAAGCTAGCTACATTGCTTTGTAGTCTTAAATTTTGCTACAAAACTAAATACTGTTAAATATTCTCATCATACATACAAAATACTGATGACAATAGTAATAAAACCAATGACAGAAGAGCCTTGGATATAGTTAGTATACTTGTGGTAAATCTGATGTTTTTAAAGTAAAGACATAGTCATGCCTATAGATTTAAGAATAGTATAATTTTACAGGATAAAATTAGAATTCAATGGTACAGAACTCGATTAAATCCTGAGCTTAATCCACAGTAATGTTTAAGAAGTAATATAATAATATAATACCAACTTTCAGTCAGCATATAATTCATCAGAATCACAGTCATATTTCCAGCAGAAACCTTAACAAATTTTGCAAAGTTAATATTAATCAACATAATCAATTAGTATTAAAACAACATAGAGAAATCAGGATTCCTAATTCAATGCTAAGAAAATTATTAAAATGGTGCTTTTCACATACTAAATAAAAATTAATGTAAAAAAACACTGTTCAATACAGTCTACTTGAATACATACCGTACGATGCTGAGTAAAGCATATCAATGTGAAAAAAACTGGAACAAATATTTTATAAAAAAATAATACTGTTGATTATGACATTAAATATTTAATCTGAAAGTATAATATTGCTTGAAGTTGATGTGAAACATTTGAGGCCTAAGTATCAGTAAAGTATTCTTATCTAAAATAATTAAAAAAGATTCTCATGGAATGAATGAAATTGGTTTGATTTTATTATTGAGATTTTTTCATGTTAAAAATAAAAGCTCAGGTTTTCCTTAAAATTTCAGTAAATCATGTTTCTTATATTTACTTGTATTTTAAAATCTTACTATCGGTATTAAATATATATATATACATATATATATTTATACATTATATATGTGTGTGTGTGTGTGTGTGTGTGTGTGTGTGTGAGAGAGAGAGAGAGAGAGAGAGAGAGAGAGAGAGAGAAAGAGAGAAGCATGATGGCACCTTAATTCCAAACACAGGAGGTAGAACAGAGGCAAGGACATTTCTGTGAGTTTGAGTGTAAATGTAACTTTATTCTCTACATATCATTTTCATCTCAGAGGCTTATTGCTGTATAAGCTCACCCATTTATTTCTGTGTTTACTCTAGCTGGCTGGTTAAACTAAGGTGTTCTGACTCAAACTCTTCTCCAAGCTGACTGAGTCAAACTGCTTTGTCTTAGCTGTTGACTGAATTGCTCTGCTTAGACTAACACTAACACTGGCATTTTGTTCTAATCTTTCTCTGGCTCATTCGATCTCCATCTGTTTCTCGCTTGTTCTCTCTTGAACCTGTTTATAAAACTGTCCCAGTAAGAAACTCTTAGTTTAAAAAAAAACCAAAACAACCAACAAAAAACCAAAGCCAAACAAACAACAACAACAACAACTAAAAACCACTTCTGTTCTTATCATTTTTGGGTACATCCTATCTTTGACTCATTCTGGCAAATCTTTCTCTGATTCTTTACTTTGTCCCTCAATTAAATGTCACTTTCAAACATGACTGCTTTCTGTTATAAATTAACCTTACCTTCACTGTCTGGGATTAAAGGTATGTACTAAGGGCATGTCTGTATCCTAGCCAATTATATTATAATGCAGAGCATGTCTGAATTCCAGCTGGATCACATAGACCTAGAAGGTCTCTGGATTTGATCACTTGTCAAAGCAGCCATGTTACTGGTTTAAAATCCCTCTACCATTGAGTCCAGTCTAGTCTACACAGCAATTTCTAGGTCATCAGGGCTATATAGTGAGACCCTGTCATAAAAGAAAGAGAGAGAGAGAGAGAGAGAGAGAGAGAGAGAGAGAGAGAGAGAGAGAGAGAGAGAGAGAGAGAGAGAGAGAGAGAGAGAGAGGAAAGGGGAAACAAGGAATAAAGACAATATGTAATAATTTCTGTCCAGCTACAGAAATATTACTACAGTAAAGATTACCAGTAAAATTTTTCGGACATTTCAGTAGTATTTTCAATAACATATTGATTTCAAATTGATATAAAATGTGTTAGCAAAACCCAATACAAAATAGTGAGCTTTCAGCTGCCAATAATTATTAAATTAATTAATTTAATAATTATTAAGTTCTACAATATAACTTACTGTTTAGCCAATTCATTTGCAAGATGATTTCAACATTTTTTCAGAAAATTTTTACATGGTCTTGACTTTTATTATCCTGTACATTGAACAAACAGCACATTTAAGTGGAAACTAAAATAACCTACTTGTATACCTACCACAGCTCAGATTATATGAAGAATCATTATGTGAATTTAGTCTCAGTTCCTCTTCATAATGGTATAGCACGTATATTATTTACTATAATTTATATAGAGAATATTTAATATTATAAATAAGAATCAGAGTATTTTAATTCAGGTGAAACTTAAAACATTAAGTATATTTAAATTTTTATACTTTTACAATGCACAGAAACATCTTCCACGTGTGTGGCTTTTCATTTCTGTTTTTTTATATAAGAATTCCCAGGTTTACCTTTGGGATATCATGTAGTCTTTGCATTATCCTCCATATAAAAGTGGAGATTTCCCCCAGGAATGCAAGGGTAACTAGAAGCAAAGTTGGAGTACGTGAAAAATACATATATATGACTACAAATGGTGTCTTGTTACATAAATTGTAACCCTAGAAATATAAGATGGTCTAAGGATCCACATAGAACACAAGGATAAAAATAGTCTCATGATATTTGTTTAAGTCAGAAGTAAGGAATATAACTCAGAATTTCCTTCTGTTGCCACTAGTATATTTAAAAACTTGTCCTTGAATTTTCAGATACATGGATAGTTATTCAAAGGTGAGGTCATTTAATGACTACTTATCTAAGCACTATCTTACATCATTGTGCTGTTTAGACATTGAAGAATGTTTTGTTCTAAACCACATTCATGGGGCTATCACACTCTTGTTAATGGCTTTCTTTTTCCTTCCAAGGGGCAGGCTAGGGGATAAAAAGAAATCTCTGAGGATGATTATCAAAGTGTTACTGTACTCAATGTGGTATATGTACCATGAATTATATATATATAACAATGAGATTGTATTTGAGTTCAATGATGAATTAAAAGTCTTATACAATAAAATCAGGTTTACTATTTTAGAGCAAAACTGCTCATTTTATAAAACTTCCAAAAGAAGAAAATCTTTTTCTTCAGTCATTCTAAAGTCAGTGACTTTATTCAGTCACACTTCAAAACTCATTGACAAAAACATCATTAACAAAGACTATGAATAAGAAGATTCGTTCAGATTGTTTTATTTATCCAATGATAGAACATCTATGAGATAAAGAGCATTATGTTAGGTGTTGATCGTGTGACTGTGAACATGAAGGTTAGACACTATACAAATCCAAAGGCGCTACACAAATAAATTTTCTTAATTCGTCACTGAGAAGAAAAATAGTATAATGTAAATTTCTGTAATCTCAGGCCTGTTAAAGAATGCATCTTTAACTATCTTAATTATTTCTTTCTTTCTTTCTTTCTTTCTTTCTTTCTTTCTTTCTTTCTTTCTTTCTTTCTTTCTTTCTTTCTCTCTCTCTCTCTCTCTCTCTCTCTCTTTCTCTCTCTCTCTCTTCATGTGTGTGTGTGTAAGACAGAGAATGAGAGAGATCTGCTATTAAATAACAGATAATTAACATTCTTGATCATTCACCTATGACTCATCTGTGTTTGTCTGTGCATGTATGTATTTCATGTATGCATTTCTGGGTTTTGAGGCTTTAATCAGTAACAAACATCTCTTACCATCCAGGGATATAGCATCTGACACATAAGAAGAAAACACAGAATAAAATCTCTGTATATCCTCTGTTATTACTGAGATTTTTCTGTGATATTCCTTTTGTTATTTACCTGTGTATGATTAGAATTCTGGTCTTAATAGCCTTCCTTGGTGTGATCTTTCCACCTTAATATGTGAATATTAAAACATCATATAGAGTAACAATGTGTAACTGCTAGTTGTACTGTTTTTGTGGATTGACCTCAAGTTTATGCTCAGCTCACCCTACGAATATCCTGAAGTGGAGTTTTGTGGCTGTCCATCTCACAAGTTGACCATTTGTTTTTGAGATGCATCTTTGGCCTGTAGCTCATTTGAGCCTTACATTCTTCTGGCCTCATTCTTTTATATGATGAAATTACAGGGAAATACCATATTGCTATAAACAGGGTTTCACCTTCCTTCTAGCATCACAATATTAAAAACAATGAGTGACATATTTTGTATTTTGAGCATAACTGTGGGTAATGTGTAGACATTTATAAATATATATGAGATACTTTAAACTGCTGAAGGAAGAGGAGAGTGAAATGGCTTGGCAGTTTAAAACACTGGCTGTTCTACTGGAGGATCCTGGCCTATGTGTGCACCAGGTATGCATGTGATACATGATACACATGCTAGTAAAACATATATACATCAAAATAAAAAATTAAAACATTTGAACAATACTCATGGCTTGAGAATTAACATGATATAAATAAAAAATAAACAAAATCGGTAGAAAATAATAGGTTAACTGCAGTGAAGATGCACATCTATAACTTCAGCAGTCAGAAAGCAAAGGAGGATTGGGGAAATTTCAGAGTCAGCTTAGGACACACTGCAAGACCTGATCAATACCAAAGCAATGTACTGGCAGAATCCTACAGTCCATAAAATATAACAACAAATACAGTTACTAACACCTTCAGATTGGGAGGGCAGATGTCATATGACATGGGGTATGTGTTTTCCTTAGCAAACAGAAAACTATCCTCTTACTGTTTGAAAACATTCCTTACATAGAATAAAACAATCAAATATAAAACAAACACATGTAAGAAAGAGCAGATTTTCTGTTGGGAATTCCACATTTTGCTTGCAGTTTCCTTCATCTCTGTCTTCCCTGAGAGTTTAGGCTTTCCCTCAGGAGTGGAGATTTTCCAGTTTTTAGCATCTGTTCATTGCTGAGCATTGTATCTCTTGATTTTATCAGTAAGCATTTAGGGGCATCTATCTGGCAATGGTCACTAGGCAAACACTGGCAGAACATTAACTGACATCAGAGGACACGTTCTTGTTAGCCTCGAGGCTGCTATGCCCCATGTCAGCCAACATACAACCTTCTAGAAATCACCCGTGCACATGATTAATGGTTACTGATACAATTAAATCTGCCATAGCATATGTTTAGAGGGAAGATGCTAGAACAATAAGGACATAGTTATTCCTGGACACTGTAGCATGAAGAGAACAGGATTCTTGTGGGGAGGTCGGTAATGGGGGAGAGGATCGGGAAGGGAACACTCATATAGAATGGGAAGGGGAGGGCTTAGGGGGATGTTGGCATGGAAACTGGGAAAGGGAATAACATTTGAAATGTAAATAAGAACTACCCAATTTAATAAAGATGGAGGAAAAAAAAGATACACACAAAACCTTCCACCCTAAATGCCTCCTGTCTTCAAGATGTGCAGGGTCAAAGATAGAGCAGAGTCAGAGGGACTGCTCCCAATCAATGACTGTCCCAAATTGAGACCCATGCCATGGGCAAGAACCAGTCTCTGACATTGTGAATGCATTATGAATGATACTCTGTTATGCCTGTAGACAGAATCCTAGCATTCCTTTGAGGGGCTTCACTCAGCAGCCAATAGAAAGAGATACAGAGGACCACAGCCAAACATTAGATAGTGCTCAGAAAGTTTTATGGAAGAATTGGGAGAAGAATTGAGAAACTCAAAGAGGACATGGACTCAACAGAAAAACCAACAGAGCCAACTAATCTGGGCATGTGGAGGCTCCCATGAATTGCACCACCAACCAAAAAGTGAACAGGGGCTGTATGTGGGCTCCATGCACATATGGATCAGATGTGCAGCTTGGTCTTCACATAGGTCCTCCAACAACTGGAGCAGGCTACGCTCCTGATTCTGTTGCCTACCTGCCTATGGATCCCTTTCCCCTAACTAGACTGCCTTGTCTGGCTTCAGTGAGAGAAGATACACCTAGTCCTGCAGTTACTTGATGTATCCCCCAGGGGAGATGATATGGGGAGGGGTGCTCCTCATTGTCAGAGCAGAAAGAGAGGGAAAATGGGGGAAAGATCTGCATGAGGGACTGATATTGGAGTGGATAAATTATAATAATAAAGTGAACAGCAAATAACACATTTAAAAAATCTACAAGACTAAAATGTTTAGGAAGGTTGTGTATAGAAGGAGTTAGAGAATGAGTCAGGAATAAATATGAAAAATACATTTGTATAAAATTCTAAAAGAATTATTGCAAATACATTTAAAAGAAAAAGCATAATAATACATATGTATCAAACTATAAAAAAGAATCCAGTTTGTATATTAACTAAATATTTTAAACATATCAAGAAAAACGTTAGTATTGGGGAAAATGTTACTACTCTGAGCCTCCAATCTGTGTTGTTTTAGTACCGTATTGCTACGTAAGAACTCCTACCAGTATATTTCATAGCAAACATGGAATGCAGGATTTGCATTTCACAATGATGTAAAGAAGCATAAAAAGAAATGAGAAATGTCAAACTTCTTATGGAAAGATAGGATCTATAAGAGAAAAAGATTTATAGATTTGCATAAAATGAGGAAATGAGGATTTGCAGAGCAGCATTTTTTTTCCTGTAGTCTTCAACTTTTTCAACCATCCATGTTTCTGATGAAAATGGTTTATTGCTTTTAATTCCCACATTTGATACATTTTTCACATGTTCTAATACTTCATTTGTAAGATGATAAATAATCATTTGTGTCCAAGTTGTCACCTTTGGGCTAAAGAAGGATCTTTGCTGATCCGCAGTTGGAAAAGACTTGAACAGAGGAAGTGAGCACCATATATTCCTGTGCAGCCATCTGGGGATGACTTAGGAAGTTTTGCTTCCTGTTTGTTTCCTTTGATATATGTATGGTTTATTGTAGATTTTGTTGCCACTAGAAAGTCCAGCTCACATGGCATCAAACACACCCATATTTCATCTGATTTCTGTAAAATAATGTTTTACTTACCTGGGAGAAATGCAAACAATAGATATAGCAGAGGGATACGGAAAGTATATTTTTGAAAGGGAACAGAAATTAAACATGCTCTTGAAAATTAAGATGTATTATATTTTAATTTTCCTATTACTTTATAAAGAGTTTAAAGTTTGGATCTAAGATAATGTTTAAAACAAAGAAACAAACAAAAAACCGTTTAGTATCCCATGTAACCCTGGAGGTAGAGATGGGGAGAAGTGGGATTTGAAAGTCTAGAGCAGTCTGCACTACCAAAGATCTCATAGGTGAGAATTACTAACCCGTTGCCTGCAAAGCAACTAAACCATACTGTCATATGAGTAGTTAATGACTCTCTCTCTCTCTCTCTCTCTCTCTCTCTCTCTCTCTCTCTCTCTCTCTCTCTTTCTCTCTCTCTCTTTCTCTCTCTCTTTCTCTCTCTCTCTCTTTCTCTCTCTCTTTCTCTCTCTCTCTCTCTCTCTCTCTCTCTTTGTTGTGTGTGTGTGTATGGTAAATACTATGTGGTTTTAAATTTTTTTTTTTGTTCTTTTTTTCGGAGCTGGGAACCGAACCCAGGGCCTTGCGCTTCCTAGGCAAGCGCTCTACCACTGAGCTAAATCCCCAACCCCTAAATTTTTTATTACAAAAAGATATTTCACATTGAACAAGAGAAGCTACTCCCATCATTTAAACAAAGTACTGATACCATATTTACTCATTGAGACAGGTAGGAGGTCATGAGAGGGATCTAATTCTGGATATCCCTATGGTCTGTTCACTTTGGGAGATCATCCGACATTTTGAAATCATTGATGCATTCATAAAAAAAGTGACAATGCTGAAACATGTATTTCAGAGTATGAATCCTATCAGGTAAGGAGAACACTTTTTTTGACTTTGAGGTACACTGTGATTTGACTTCTTTGAATCATTCTGTTGAACATATACTATAACAGTACTTCAGATTTATACAATAAAAAGCTGTTGCTATGAACTTGGCCTACTTTCTAAGACATCATCCATGAATTCACAAGATGGATGGAATCAATTTTGAATCAGTGAGCTGAGTACAGGAATGTGAACTAAGTATAAGCTGTCATTCTTCAAAGTTTGCTCCAGAAAATGAAGTCCTTAAGAACGTGTTTTGATTGTAGTGGCTATTCTAGTGAACAGGTAACCTACTGCATCTTAAATATGCCTCCGTAATACACTTTACAAAAATAAGCAACTAATGGCTTTAGGAATAAGAGTAGCTTCTAAGAGAGACATGAAACTATTTTCCTCACTTTTGCACACATCGAAAGCACAGGAATAGTATGTTTACATAAATAGTTAATGTCTATTTAGTAACCATTTCTATGTTAAGGGTTGATTATTGATTATTTCATTGAGTCTTAAAAGATTCCTAGAGGTTGAATACTATGAATAACTTATTTTACAAGTAGAGTAACATGGGTGACCAGATTATCAGTTTGTTGCTATTAGAGCTAGAATCCTTAACTATGCTAACTAATATAATAGACAAGTCACAGTTTCCTATGATTAATAAAACATGATTTTTATAGAGTTTTGATTATTTCTCCATGTGTTGCTTACACTTATCCACATATGATTTCTATGAGATAGCCTGGAAGGGTAATTGCTTCAATTATCTGATTAATGTTCATCCAGTTGAATTTCTGGATCTATACAAGTCTTTCTCCATAAATGTATTGTATTTTTCTCTGCCACAGCTATAACCTACTCATATAGCAAGCCATAAACCTTAGAATATTATTGAACATAATGTTTTTCTTTTTCTGATTGCAATTGTGCCACATTTTTTAAAACAAATAAACCCAAGAACATATTCTGTAATCTTGTATTACTTGGTCATAACAAATGACTACATAATGAATGGTTTAAGTAACAGTGAGATTATGTTCATGATGCTAAAGGCAGATAGTTCTAGAGGCAGAAAGTTCTAGATAAAGGTTATAGCAGAACTCATTTCTCCTCTGATTCTTGCCTCTGGGTTTTAGATAGCCATCTTCTCATCTTCTACCTGTGTGCTCATATCATCTTCTTTATGCACATTTGTATGTCTAGATTCTCAGTGCTTATGAGGATGCTGTTCATGCTGCTCTGGGTACATCTAATAGGAGCCTACGTTTCAGTTTAATCATATTGTAAGGACCTCATTTCCTCACTAGCAGTCACATTTAGTAGTACTTGAAATTAAAATTTCAATTCAGCACATACATTTAAAGGAGATGTAATTCAGCATCTCGTGCTCAGAAAGGCTCAAATTGTTTCCTGACATTCAGAAGGCAGAATAAAAAAAAGATTAGTACTTTACCCTTTCTAAAGCCAAAATAAGTTTAAAAAATACTCAGTGTAAGTGGTGTAAAGATAATACCTATGTTCAGTTGGAATGCCAAGTTTCTTTCTTGCAGGCTAGAAAAATGTCACCAAAATACTTCGTGCCCAGTCTATTATCCAGTTTTCATTAAATTAAAATAAAATCAAGTGAATTCCCAGAAACTATACCTATTATATTTTCTCAAAGAATTTTATCTAAATATGTGAAGTTTATAAAATAATAATTATTTCCACAAATAAGTCATTCATTTTAGCCAATGTTCACAAAATACTGAAGAGTTGTTTTCAGGAGCTAAGGCAAATTACTAGATCAGGCCCAAATCCTTTTACTTTATTTTTACAAAGGCAACATCTTTTGACAAGACATCCTCAGTAAAGCCAAAAAATAAACTGAATGGCTTAAGCAACAGAATTAGATGTTTTTATAATCCTAGGCAAGAAAGTTCAAGATACAGAAACAATTCAAGATAGATTTGCAGAGAGAGAGAAGGCAGACAATAATTATTTGGTTGAATAGATACTGAATACATAGTAAGCCTTACAATTATGTCAGTAAAGAAACCTTCTCTTTCATAACTCACATTTGAGAGAAGGGAATTTATAATATTTATTTTTTATTTTGTTTCTGTTAAGTTTCCAGCATAAAATAAATAATAATAAAAACTATCCAACTAGCATGCCTTGTCCAATAGCAACTCTTCGCTACAACATTTTTTTTTATTCTCATCAATTTTTCCCTGCTCCTTCATAATAAAGGTCATAACTGCCGAAGAGAGATCTAAACATTCTTCAAGCTGTACATGGAACAGAAAGATAGAAATGTTACATGCTATAGCACATGCATCTTCAGCAAAATAAAGGAGAGGCCTACAAGGATACAGTCTAAAAGATGCATATGCTAATTTTGAAGGTTTTAATTTCTCCATATCATTTAAATATTTATTTGCTACTAAAGAGGCTTCAAAAATATTTGGTATTGTAAAATGGTTAACTGTGCTTGTGCCTTGCTAGGAGTCATCCCTACAGCATGGTAAGCAAGTGTCCTACCACTGTGCTCTGTCGCTGGCTTATGCTTCTTTCTTTGTTTTAACAGATAAATGACTTCAGAGAACATCTATTTCAACTGCTGGTCTGCCTCTTTAAAACTCACAGATTAAGGACCACGGAAGGAGAGGCACTATGGCTTTGCTGAGTATGAATTTGTGGAAATATTACATAAGCAGAAGGGTTTATGTCTTAAAACAAGAGATTCGAGCTGTAAATGCTAGCTAGTACTTTTGATTTATGTTCAGATAGAAAGTCCTATCTACTAAGTGGAGAGAAACAAGCACACAGGCAGATAATAGAGCGATATTAGCTGCAGTATCAACAGAACTACAGATGCAGATGAATCTACAAAGGGATTCTCTCCTCATGTCTGTGTTCATAGTACATAAACAAGAAAAACAAAGGTAATCTGCTAACCAGCCTGGAATGTGTGTGCATTTCTCCGCACTTTCAGCTGGATCATTGGCATACTTAATGAAACAGAAAGCCTTTTGTCTTAAACAGAACCAAAGTCTGGACACACTTAATAAAGTGTTTTTGGAACAAAGCAATTCTGGATTTTTGTTGCATGCTTTCTTATATTTTATTTCAATGAAATATGCCACAGAGGCAAGTGTTCCACTATGCTCATAGCTGCCTTGTTTGTGATAGCCAGAAGCTGGAAACAACCCAGATGTCCTACAACAGAAGAATGGATGCAGAAAATGTGGTTCATTTACACAATGGAATACTACTTAGCTATTAAGAACAAGGACATCCTGAGTTTTGCAGGCAAATGGATAAAAATATAAAATATCATTCTGAGTGAGGTAACTCATACCCAAAAGAAAATGCCTGGTATGTATTCACTAATAAGTGAATATTAGCCCCCCCCCCAAAAAAAGAATACCCAAGATACAGTCACTAGAACTCAAAAAGATCAATTGAGCAGGCCTCAGTCCCACTTGTGTTGGAAAAGAATGCAACCACAATGGGGGAAGGAAGCAGGGACTTGGTAGGGAAAGGGGATGGGGTTGGGGGAGAGGGGAACATAACTGAGGTGTTGGGTAGGGGAAAAAGACTGAAGCCCTGAGGGCCAGCAGAAAGAATGGAATCAGGCAACCTTGGGAGTTGGGAGATTGGAAGGACCCTCCAGAATATACCAGAAACTTGGAAGGTGAAAGACTCTCAGGACTCAAGTGGGGAGAAGGGGACCCGAGGTAAAATGCCCTACTGTGCGGAGAGGGAACTTATTGAATCCACCTCCAGCAGAAAGACAGGGCCTCAAGTGAGGGAATGGGGTTACTATCCCACTGCCAAATTTCTGACCCATAATCGTTCCTATCAGAAATAACTACAGGGATGGAAATGAAAAGGAACCTGAGGACAAGGAGGTCCAATAACAGTCCCAAGGTGGGATCCAGCTCTAAGGGAGGCTCCAAGGCTCGACACTATTATTGATGCTATGAAGAGCTCACGAAAAGGGGGCTATCATGTCATGAGTACCTTCCAAAAGACCCAACAAGTGGCTGAAAGACTCAAATGTAGATACTTGAGCCCAACCAAGGGACAGAAGCAGCTGAACCCTGTGGTTCAGGGAAAAGCTGAAAGAAGCTGAGAAGGGCGACCCTTAGGAGGACCAGCAGTCTCAATTAGCCTAGATTCCCGAGATCTCTCAGACACTGGACCACCAACCAGGCAGCCTACACCAGCTGATATGAGATATGAGGCTCCAAACACATATACTTCCGAGGACTTCCAGGTCTGAGCTCACTCAGAGAAGATGCACCTAACCCTCAAGAGACTGGAGACTGGGGGAATTTAGAGATCAAGTGGAGTGAGGGGTTGGGGGTTGGGGGTTGGGGACATACTTGTGGATACTGGGGAGGCGGGACAGGGAAGAGGTATGAGATGTGGAACAGTTGGAGGGCAGACCATGAGGGAAATAAAATCTGGAGAGAAAAAAAACTTGATTAAATAACATTTTTTAAAAAAGAAAAAGAAATATTTTATTCTCTGTGTGTAGGCCCAGAGCAATGATTCCCTGTGAACTCTTGCTCACCTTTGCTAGGATCTGACTTATTTAAAAAAAAAAAAAAAAAGAAAAAAGCCAGCCCTCTGGCAAGAATGAGGAAAATACATAAGATGTGACAATTGGCAATTTAATTACTTAAAGAGAATTGGACTTCAGTATTCTTTATGACAATAATTGGTATTTTCTTAATAGAAAATTAGGATTACTTTCACTCATCTTAGATTTGCACCCAAAGCTTGTACGATCACAAAACAAAACTCCACTTTCTCTCACTGCACCAACTTAAAAACGTTCTGTAAAGAAGAGATTGGAATGTAAAAGTCAAATTGGGGAGTTGACTTTGAGAAAAGCCTGTGACCAATTTTTAGAATGCTAGCCGACACCTTGTCCTCAATGAAAAATACAGAAAACCTTGTTTCCTATAGAAAACATTACATTAACTGCTGGATTGACCTAATTTTTATATGCATCTATTTTCCTTTAACTATGGATAAGGTATATATTTATGGGAATTCATGGCATAATTTTAATTAAGAGATATTAAGGAAAGCAACTAGCCATTTTCTTCCCTTCCCCACTTTTTCTTCCTTCCTTCCTTCCTTCCTTCCTTCCTTCCTTCCTTCCTTCCTTTCCTTTCTTTCTTTCTTTCTTTCTTTCTTTCCTTCTTCCTTCCTTCCTTCCTTCCTTTCCTTTATCTTTAATTATTTATATGTTTCCCAAGAATGTTTCTCTTTGTAACCACAGCTGTCCTGGAACTCCCTCTGTAGACCAGACTGGCCTCATACTAAGAAATCTGCATGCTTCTGCTTGAACTGAAAGCATGTGTCACCACATCTGGCTCACATTTGGATATCTTAAAACCTAGAAAGAACTCTTTATAGCTACGTTACATTGGTTATCTGAGTCTCTGTGTTAAGGGTAGTTTGAGCTGCATTGAGCTGGAAGGGTGGAAGGTATTTTATTTTATTTGCATATGTACTGGTCTGCAAATCACAACTATGTAAACCTCAAACTTTCCACAGTCACCTCAATGCTGTAATCCCAGGCATATCCCACTATGTCCAGCCTTTTCAGTATATTACACCTAGGTATTTTAGATTAGGAATGGATTTCTTTTGTAAAAATAATCTAGTGAATAAAAATACAGATAAGGTGTTATCTTAGGGTTTTACTGCTATGAACGACCCCATAACCAAGACAACTCTTTTTTTAATTTAATTTTACTTTTATTGGACATTTTATATATTTACATGTCAAATGTTATACTCTTCCCTCCTCCCATCTCCTTTCCCTTCTCTTGCCTCCTCCTTCTTCAGTGAAGGTGCTCTCACTCCAACTAATTCACTCCCACCTCAACACCCTGGCATTCCCCTACACTGGGGAAATGAGCTTTCACAGGACCAAGGGTTCCTCCTCCTATCGATGTCAGACAATGCCATCCTATGATACATATGTGGCTGGAGCCATGAGTCCTTCCATGTGTACTCCTTGGTTGGTGGTCTAGTCCCTGGGAGCTCTAGGTGGGGGGTCTGGTAGTTGATATTGTTGTTCTCCCTATCAAGTTGCAAACTCCTTCTATTCTCTCAGTCATTTCTCCAACTCCTCCAATGGGATCCACTTGGTGGTTAGCTGCAAGCACAGTCATCTGCTTTTGTAATGCAAAGAAAACTGTCAATAGGACAAAACTGCAACTCTTCCCTGGGCTCAGTATAATGGTTGGCTATAATTATCTGCATCTGTCTCAGACAGGTGCTGGTGGAGCTTCTCAGAGGACAGGCTTTCCAGGCTCCTATCTACAAGCACATCTTGGCATCAACAATAGTGTCAGAGGTCTGGTGACTGAGCATGGGATGGATCCCAACATGGGCAGGTCACTGGATGGTCTTTCCTTCAGTCTCTGCTCCATTTTTTGTCTTCACGTTTCTTTAGACAGGAACAATTCAGGGTCAAATTTTTTGAGATGGGTGGGTGGCCCTATCTCTAAACTGGGGGCTATATGTATCTACCGGAGGTGGTCTCTTCAGTTAACCTCTCCCCACAGTTGGGCATTTCGGTTAATGTCACTCCCATTGGTTCTTGGGAGTCTTTCACATCCCTTGATTCTGCAACTTTGTAGTGGTTCCCCTAGGCCCTCACCTATGCTGTTGCATATTTCTATTCAATCTCCTAGCTCTCTGGGCTTTTCTTCTGTTTCCCCCTAATACCTGATCCTGCCCTTCCCTTTCCCTCCTCCTCCCCTCTCCCAGCACTTCCCCCGCTCATCTGCTTCCTGTGTTTATTTTGTTCCCCTTTCTAAGTGGTATTGAAGCAAGCACACTAAGGTCTTCTTTCTTGATAAATTTCATATGGTCTGTGAATTGTGTCATGAGTATTCTGAACTTTTTGGCAAATATCTACTTATCAATAAGTACCTGCCATGTATGTCCTTTGGATCTGGATGACTTCATGCAGGATGATATTATCTAGTTCATTTCATTTGCCACCAAAAATTATGATGTCTTTGTTTTTAATACTAAATTAAGTTCCGTTACTTTACACTCAAATCTTATGGATATCTCAGATAAAAATTAAGCATATAGATTGAAATATTCACTTAAAAATGGTGTGCAATGGGGAGATGTCTACATCATACTCCCCTAATTCTTCTCATAAAGCTTGACTTTTATCCAACTTTTCTCCTTCAAATGCTAAGAGGTTTTGATAATGTCATTACTTTTGGTCTTCTTGACATTGCTGCCTATAGCCATTTAACATGTGTTGAATTCTACCTTTAATATTTTCCATGTAATATTAAATAAATAACAATAGTTGTACACAACTCTAAGGCATATGGTGGAATGTAAAACAGTTTTCTAAATAATATTTTTCTTTTTTCTTTATTAATCTTTTTTCCCTCAAGATAACCACTAACCTTGGAACTCTTTTTAATAACTAAGGTCTATGATTTTTAGTGCATCTTAATTGTGCTATTAATATATCTGAGTGTGACTTTTTCCCACATATATATCTCATGCTCCATACACATTCACTTCCTCTAATAAGTTCTCTTACACTCCTTTCTCCATGTCTGCATTCCACTTTCTAACCTTAGTGGACCTTCTACTATATTAAATTCATCTTTACTTCTTGTTCATTTTTTTTTATTTTTAATCCAGTTTCAACATATGAATGAAGACATATGGTGCTTAATGTTTGGGCATATGATTTATTTTGTTTGACACAATAACATGCTTCTTTTATTGACATGGCCTGTTCTTCTTTATAGAGAAAATAATGCATTTTTTTAAAACCTACAACCTTATTTCTTTTCCATTCAGTTTGAAGGAACCTAGGCTTATCCTACTTTTTCATTATTGTGAATTTGATTTCAGTAACTAATTATACTTGCTAATATAATTTTTCCAAGGCATATAATGCATAGCATAGCTGTATCAGCTGATCATAGTTTTCTATATACATATGCGTGTATGTGTGCACATGTATTTGTGTGAGTGTGCTCCTGTGTGTGTTCTTCTCTCTCTCTCCCCTCTCTCTCTCTCTCTCTCTCTCCCCTCTCTCTCTCTGTCTCTCTCTCTCTCTCTCTCTCTCTCTCTCTCTCTGTCTCTCTGTCTCTCTCTCTCTTTCTCTGTGTGTGTGTGTTGTGTGTGTGTGTGTGTGTGTGTGTACATTTAAGGCTATAATTTGTTTTTCATCAACAATGTGTGCTTATTTCTATCCACTTTCTTAGCAAAATTATACTTTTAGGTTTTCTTGATGGCGGCCATCCTGATCAGAAGGACTTCAAGGTAGTTTTGAATTGCATTTCTATGATGCCTAAAAGTATTGAACATTATCTCATATATTTGTTGGCCATTCATACTTTTATATTTATTCTTTTGAGAAGTCTTTTTACATTATCTACCAATTTATTGATGGCCTTACTTTTTCCTTTTAGAAGACTTTGTATTTATTGTTACTATATTTTATTCTCTTTACATCCCACTGCCCCCTCCTATAATCATTCTCTCCTCTTTCCTCCCTTTCCCCTCTGAGTGGGTGGAGGCCCCATGGGTATACACCTACCATCAAACATCAAGCCTCTGTGAGAATAGCACATCCTTTCCCACTGCGGCTAGACAAAGCAGCCCAGCTAGAAGAAATTTCCCATGTAATGGTACAGCATTTGGGACAGCCCCTGTTCCAGTTGTTCAGAACCCACGTGAAGACCAAGCTGCTCACCTGCCACATATGTGCAGGGAGACCTAGGTTGAGTTGGTGTGTATGTTGTTTGGTTGATGGTTCAATCGCTGAGATCCCCAAGGTTCCAGGTTTGTTGACTCTGTTAGTCTTCCTATGGAGTTCCTATCCCATCAGAGGGTGAAATCCTTCCTCCTGTTTTTTCATAAGAGCCCCCAAGCTCCATACACTATTTGGCTGTGGATGTCTGCATCTGTCTGAGAAAGCTGATGGGTGAAGCATCCAAGCTGCATATCTGCTACATATGTTAGGGGTGACCTCTTCAGGTTCTAGCTGTGTATGTTCTTTGGTTGGTGGTTCAGTCTCTGAAAGCCTACCTAGGGTCTAGGTTCTTTGACTCTGTTGATCTTCCTGTGCGAGGCCTATCCACTCAGGGGCCTACAATCTTTTCTTCTTCTTCTTCTTCTTCTTCTTCTTCTTCTTCTTCTTCTTCTTCTTCTTCTTCTTCTTCTTCTTCTTCTTCTTCTTCTTCTTCTTCTTCTTCTTCTTCTTCTTCTTCTTCTTCTTCTTCTTCTTCTTCTTCTTCTTCTTCTTCTTCTTCTTCTTCTTCTTCTTCTTCTTCTTCTTCTTCTTCTTCTTCTTCTTCTTCTTCTTCTTCTTCTTCTTCTTCTTCTTCTTCTTCTTCTTCTTCTTCTTCTTCTTCTTCTTCTTCTTCTTCTTCTTCTTCTTCTTCTTCTTCTTCTTCTTCTTCTTCTTCTTCTTCTTCTTCTTCTTCTTCTTCTTCTTCTTCTTCTTCTTCTTCTTCTTCTTCTTCTTCTTCTTCTTCTTCTTCTTCTTCTTCTTCTTCTTCTTCTTCTTCTTCTTCTTCTTCTTCTTCTTCTTCTTCTTCTTCTTCTTCTTCTTCTTCTTCTTCTTCTTCTTCTTCTACTTCCATAAAGGTAGCCAAGTTCTATCCACTGTCTGACTGTGGGTGTCAGCATCTGTCTGAATCAGCTCCTGGGTGGAACCTCCAAAAGGACAGTCATGAAAGAATCCTGTCTGCAAACATAACAGAGTATCATTAATAGTGTGATAGGTTAATGCTTGTCCATGGGACGGTTCTCAAGTTGGGCCCATTATTGGTTGTTCCTTCATTCACTTCTGCTCCATACCCTGTGCCTACATTTCTTGTATACAGGATAAAATTTAGATTGAAAATTTTGTGGTGGGTTGGTATCCCTATTACTCTTCTGTGGTTCCTGACTACCTACAGTAGGAGACCTCTTCAGGTTCTATATCTCCAATTCTGTGAGTCACAGCTAAGGACACCCCCAATGATTGTTGATACCTCCTTTTGCTCAAATCTCTGTGTCATCCTCTACCTCCCTACCCCTTTCAGTTGTAGATTTCCATTCATTTTCATGGTCATTTGTCTATCCCTTCTACCCCTTCCCACATATGATCCTACATTCCCACATATCCCCACCGCATCTGCTCTTTCACCCAATTCCCTCACTTCATCTGCCTCTTATGACTATTTTATTCCCCCTTTTAAGTGAGATCCCTACTTGTGAATTCTTTTGTGTTTTGTGTTTAGCTTTTTGGGGTTTGCATAGTATAGCATAGATATTCTGTATTTTATGGCTAATATCTACTTATAAGTGAGTGCATACCATGCATGCCCTTTTGGAATTGGGTTATTTCACTAAAGGATGATATTCTGAAGATCAATCCATTTTCTTGCACAATTCATGACTTTGTATTGAATAGTAGAATAGTACTCCCACTGTGTAAACATACCACTACACACTTATAGACACTTGATTTAAAATAAAGAAGACGAAACCATACAATGGAAAAAAGAAAAGTATCTTCAACAAATGGTGCTCATTTAACTGGATGTGTAAGAAATAAAATAGATCCATATTTATCATCCTGCAGAAAACTCAAGTCAAAGTGGAGCAAGGACCTCCACTAAATCTCATAGAAGAGAAAGTGGGAAATAGCCTTGAATGTATTGGCACATAAATAATTTCCTGAATAGATCATAAATGGCTGAAGCTCTAAGGTCATCAATTGATAAATGGGACTTTGTGAAACTACAAAGCTTCTGCAAGGCAAAGGACAATGTCAATAGGACAAAATGTCAGTCTACAGATTAGGAAAGGATCTTCACCAAACCTACATCTCAGAGAGGGCTAATATCTAAAATTTATAAAGAACCCAAGAAATTGAATATCAATAACCCAAATAACTCAATTTGAAAAAGGGGGCTTTTTTCCTTGAATTTGTTTATATAGTGAATTATGTTGTTGGATTTCCACATATTGAACCATCCTTGCATCCCTGGGATGAAGACTACTTCATCATGGTGAATGATCATCTTGATGTATTCTTGGATTCCATTTTTGAGAATTTTATTGACTATTTTGGCATGGTATTCATGAGGGAAATTGGTCTGAAGTTCTCTTTCTTTTTAGGGTCTTTGAGTGGTTTAGGTATAAGTATAATTGTGGTTTCAAAGAACAAATTGGGTAGTGTTCCTCTTATTTCTATTTTGTGGAATAATTTGAAGAGTATGGGTATTAGGTCTTCTTTGAAGGTCTGATAGAATTCTGCACTAAACCCATCTTGTCCCAGGCTTTTTTGTTTGGGAAAATTTTAATGACTACTTCTATTTCTTTAGAAGTTATGGAACTTTTTAGATGGTTTATCTGATCCTTATTTAACTTTGGTAACTGGTGTCTGCCTAGAAAATTGTTCATTTCCTCCAAATTTTCCAGTTTATTCGAGTATAGCTATTGTAGTAGGATCAGATAACTTTTTTTAGTTTACTCAGTTTCCGTTATGTCTCCCTTTCAATTTCTGATTTTGTTGATTTGGACACTGTCTTTCTGCCCTCTGGTTAGTCTGGCGAAGGATTTATCTTTCTTGTTGATTTTCTCAAAGAACCAGCTCCTGGTTTTGTTGATTCTTTGGATAGTTCTTTTTTGTTTCTACTTGATTGATTTCAGTCCTGAGTTTGATTATTTCCTTTCATCTACTCCTCTTGAATATATTTGCTTCATTTAGTTCTAGAGCTTTCTGGTGTGCTGTCAAAGTGTTAGTTTATGCTCTCTCCAGTTTTGTTTTTTTGTTTTTGTTTTGTTTTGTTTTGTTTTTTGTTTTTTTTTTTTTGAGAGGCACTCAGAGCTATGACTTTTCCTTTTAGCACTGCTTTCATTGTGTCCCATAACTTTAGATATATTTTGCCTTCATTTTCATTAAATTCTAAAAAGTCTTTGATTTCTTTATTTCTCCCTTGACCTCATTGAGTAGATCATTATTCAGCTTCCATGTATATGTGGGCTTTCTGTTGTTTTTGTTGTTATTGAAAATGACTGTAGTCTATGTGGATTGGATGGGATGCATGGGATTGTTATAATCTTACATCTGTTGGGGCCTGTTTTGTGATTGATCATATGGTCAATTTTGTTGAAGTTACCATGAGATGTTGAGAAGAAGGTATATTCTTTTGTGTTAGGATGAAATGTTAGATATCTGTTAAATCCATTTGGTTTATAACTTCTGATAGTTTTATTGTGTCTCTGTTGAGTTTCTGTTTCCATGATCTGTCCATTGATGAGAGTGATGTTGAAGTCTCCCACTATTATTGCTTGTGGTACAATGTATGCTTTTAGGTTTAGTAAAGTTTCTCTTAGGAATGGGTGTGCTTTTGCATTTGGAGCATAAACATTCAGAATTGAGAGTTCATCCTGGTATATTTTGATTAACATGATATGTCCTTCCTTATCTTTTTTGATAACTTTTGGTTGAAAGTCGATTTTATTTGATATTAGAATGGCTACTCTAGCTAGCAAATTTTCCCAAACTTTTACTCTTAGATAATGTCTGTCTTTGTCACTGAGGTGTGTTTCCTGCATGCAGCAAAATGGTGGGTCCTGTTTATGTATCCAGTCTGATATTCTGTCTTTTTATTGGAGAATTGAGTCTATTGATGTTAAGAGATTTAACGAGCAATGCTTGTTGTTTCCTGTTATTTTTGTTGTTAGAGGTGGTATTAGGCTTGTGTGGCTTTCTTCTTTTGAGTTTGTTCCAAGAAGATTAATTTCTTGCTTTTTCTAAGGTGTAATTTCCCTCCTTCTGTTGGAGTTTTCTCTATATTATCCTCTATAGGGCAGGCTATATGGAAACGTATTCTGTAAATTTGGTTTTGTCATGGACTATCTTGATTTCTCCATATATGTTAATTGAAAGTTTTCCTGAATATAATAGCCTGATGGTATTAGGGTCTCTTAGACATCTAAGCAGGATTTGCTAACTTTCAGAGTCTCTGGTAAGAAGTCTGGTATAATTCTGATAGGTCTGCCTTTAAATGTTACTTGACATTTTTTCCTTTCTGCCTTTAGTATTCTTTCTTTGTTTTGGGTATGTGATTTTTTGACTATTATGTGATGGGAGGAATTTCTTTTCTGGTCCAATCTATTTGGAGTTCTGTAGGCATCTTGTATGTTCATGGACATTTCTTATTTTAGCTTAGGTTAGTTTTCTTCTATAATTCTGTTAAAGACATTTACTGGCCCTTTAAGTTGGGAATCTTAGCTCTCTTCTATATTTATAATTATGAGATTTCGTCTTCTCATTGTGTCCTGGATTTCCTGGATGTTTTGGGTTAGGAGCTTTTTGCTTATTGCATTTTCTTTGACTATTGTGTCAATGTTTTCTATCGAATTTACTGTCCCCAAGATTCTCTCTTCAATCTCTTGTATTCTGTTGGTGATCCTTGTGTCTATGAATCCTGATCTATTTCCCAGGTTTTCTATCACGAGGGTTGTCTCTTTTGTGATTCTTTATTGTTTCTACTTCCATTTTTAGATCCTGGATGGTTTTGTTCGAGTCACCCTTTTGGTTGTATTTTCCTGTAATTCTTTAAGCAATTTTTATGTTTCGTCTTTTAGGGCTTCTATATTTTTACCTGTGTTCTCCTATATTTCTTTAAAGAAGTTATTTATGTCCTTCTTAAAGTCTGCTATCATTATCATGAGATGTGATTTTTAAATCTAAATCTTGCTTTTCCAGTGTGTTGGAATATCCAGTATGTGCTTTGGTGAGAGACCTGTGTTCTGATGATGCCAAGTAATCTTGGGTTCTGTTTCTTATGTTCTTGAGCTTGCCTCTTGCCATCTGGTAATCTCTAATGTTACTTGGTCTTACTGTATCTGAATGGAGCTTGTCTCTCCTGTTGATCAGTGAGTGTGATCCTGTGATCCTCACAGTGAGAGTATTCCTGGCCGTCCAGCTCTCTGCAGGCAAGTTTTGTGTCTGAGGGCTCTGGAACAGTCCTGATTTTCATAATAAAACCTTTGTAAAGACCAGGAATTCAAGTCCCATACTTCAACATACTAAAAGCAATATACAGCAAACCAGGTGGCAACATCAAACTAAATGGAGAACAAATTTAAAGAATCCCACTAAAATCAGGGACTATACAAGGCTGACCACTCTTTTCCTATCTATTCAATATAGTACTTGAAGTCCTAGCCAGAGGAATTGGACAAGAACAACAAAAAAAGGTATACAAATTGGAAAGGAAGAAGTCACAATATCACTATTAACAGATGATATGAGAGTATATTCAAATGACACCAAAATTCCACCAGAGAACTACTACAGCAGATAAACAACTTCAGCAAAGTGGCTGGATATAAAATTAGCTCAAACAAATCAGTAGCCTTCCTCTACTCAAAGGAGAAAGAGGCTGAGAAAAAAATTGGAGAAATGACACCCTTTATAATACCCACAAATAATATAAAATACCTTGATGTGACTGGAAACAAGCAAGTGAAAGATCTATAAGACAAGAATTTCAAGTCTCTGAAGAAAGAAAATGAAGATCTCAGAAGATGGAAAGATTCTGGATTGGCAGGATTAATATTGTAAAAATGGGCGTCTTGCCAAAAGCAATGTACAGATTCAATGCAATCCCCATCAAAATTACAACTCAATTCTTCATAGAATTACATAGAGTGGTTTGCAGATTAATTTGGAAAAGCAAAAATCCCAGAATAGTGAAAACTATTTTCAACTACAAAAGAACTTCCTGTAGAATCACATTTCCTGATGTGAAGCTGTATTGCAGAGCAATTGTGATAAAAAAACGTCATGGTATTTGTACAGAGACATGCAGACAAATTAAGGAAATAAAGAGAATTAAAGACTCAGAAATGAATACACACACACACACACACACACACACACACACACACACACACCTATGGTCACTTAATCTTGGAAAAAAGAGCTAAAATCATCCAGTGGAAAATAAAAGACAGTATTTTCAACAAATGGTGCTGATTCAACTGGAGGTCAGCGTGTAGAAATGTAGAAATTGACCCATTCTTATCTCCTTGTTCAAAGCTCAAGTCTAAGTGGGTCAAAGACCTCCACATAAAACTAGATACAGTGAAACTAATAGAAGAGAAAGTGGGGAAGAGCCTCGAACACATAGGCACAGGAGAAAATTTCCTGAAGAGAATACCAATGTCTTATGCTCTAAGATCAAGAATCAACAAACGGGACCTCATAGCAAAGCTTCTGTAAGGCAAGAGATACTGTCAATAGGACAAAACTGCAACCAACAAATTGGGAAAAGATCTTTACCATTCCAACAACCTATAGAGGGCTAATATCTAAGATATACAAAGAACTCAAGAAGTTAGACTCCAGAAAATAAAATAATCTATTAAAAAAAGATATACAGAGCTAAACAAAAGAATTCTCAACTGAGGAATATTGAATAGCTGAGAGGCACCTAAAGGAGTATTCAACATCTTTAGTCATCAGGGAAATGCAAATCAAAACAACCCTGATATTCCACTTCACACCAGTCATAATGGCTAATATCAAATACTCAGGTGAAAACAGATGATGGTGAGGATGTGGAGAAACAAGAACACTCCTCCATTTTTGGTGGGATTGCAAGCTTATACAACCTCTCTGGAAATCAGTCAGGAGGTTCCTCAGAAAATTGGACATAGAACTAACTGAGCATCCAGCTATACCTCTCCTGGGCATACACCAAAAAGATGTTCCTACATATAACAAGCATACATGTTCCACTGTGTTCATAGCAACTTTCTTTATAATAACCAGAAGGTGGAAATAGCCCAGATGTCCTTTAACAGAAGAATGAATACACAAAATATTGTACATTTATACAATGGAGTACTACTCAGCTATTAAAAACAATGACTACATGAAATTCTTAGGCAAATGGATCAAACTAGAAAATATTATCTTAAGTAAGGTAGCATAGCCACAAAAGAAAACAAATGTTATGCACTCACTATAAGTGGATATTAGCCCAAAAGCTTTGAATACCTAAGAAAAAATTCACAGATCATATGAAGCCCAAGTAGAAGGAAGACCAAAATGTGGATGCTTCATTCCTTCTTAGAAGGGAGAACAAAATACTCATGAGAGGAAACACAGGGACAAAAAGTGGAGCAGGGACTGAAGAAAAAGTCATCCAGAGACTGCCTCACTTGAGGATCCATCCCATATGATACCACCAAAGCCAGTCACTATTGCTGATGCCAAGAAATGCTTGCTGCCAGGAGCCAGATATGGATGTCTCCTGAGAGGCTCTGCCAGAGCCCTACTGATACAGATGAGTATCTAAACATTGGACTGTACAAGGGAACCCCAGTGGAGGAGTTAGAGAAAGGACTGAAGGAGATGACAGAGTTTGTAACACCATAGGAAAAACAATATCAACCAACCAAACTCCACCTGTTCTCTTAGGGACTAAACCACGAACCAATGAGTACACATGCAGGGACCCTTGACTCCAGCCACATATCTGGCAGACAATGGCATTGTCCAGCATCAATGGAAGGAAAACCCCTTGACTTGTAAAGGCTTTTTCCCTCAATGTAGGTTAATGCCAAGGCGTTCAGGGTGGAGTGGGTGGGCGGGGATGGGAGCATCCTCATAGAAGCAGGGGGAGGAGAGAGGGGAAGAGGAAAGAAGGGAAGGAGGAGGGGGAGGGGAGAAAAGGGATAACATTTGAAATGTAAATACATAAAATATCCAAGAAAAATATAATTATTAAAAATAAAATAGGGACACAAGGCTAAACAGAGAATCCCCAATAGAGGAGTCTCGAATGTCTGAGAAGCACTCAAAGAAAAGTTCAGTGTCCTTAGTCATCAGGGAAATACAAATCTAAATGTCTCTGAGATTCTGCCTTAATACCAGTCAGAATGGCTAAAATCAAAACATGATAGCTCATGCTGTGAGGAAGTGAAGCAAAGGGAACACTCCTCCATTGATGGTGGAGTGTAAATTTGTACAACTACTTTGGAAATCAATTTGGTGATTTCTCAGAAAACTAGGGATAATATTTTTACTATATTTTTATAGAAAGGAGAGAGGCATGGAACATATAAAAGGAGATGAGGGGAGAAAGAAGACCAAGAAAGAACAGGAAGGCTTATGCAAAGTGGTTTGTCTCCTACAAAGATAATTTAGGAAGATAAATTATAAGAAAATTGTGAGCCATGAATGCCAAAACCATAGACTATCAACATAAGAATGAGTTCTATTTTCCTAATGTACTGAGTGCCAAGAACCAAGGTAAATACAGTAAAGTTTATCCCCTTCCATGCATACAATAATAGAATTATAGGAACTTAACACCAAGGTTTAAAAAAAAAAGAAAAAGAAAATGACAGTCACATGGATGTAAGAAACTTCAAATGACAGAGTGATAAATACTGCAAAAATGTTCCCAGGGCAGAAGATGAAAAGATAAAAGGTCAAAGATCTGAAGAAAAAGGATTTTACAAAACTGTGTGTGACTGAGATGTACAAGAAATAAATGAGAATCATAGAGAGAATGATCCAACACCATTAGATATTGAGGGAATAGTTGATGAAATTAAAATTAACAATATTAAATTGAAACCACTTGTACATACTTGCAGACAGGATTTAAAGAAATTCAAGTCTGTTATTATTTCTCTGTGTGTGCATATTTAATGTTTGTATATGAATGTGTGTTTATATGAATGTGTATATGTGTATTAATGTGCCTGTGTGTATGTGTATATGGATGTGCAAATCAGAGTTAGGTGTCTATTGCTTAGTTTTTCTTCTATTGCTGTGACAAAATAACATGACCAGGGAACTTTATTTTTTTTAATTTTTATTGCTTATTTTTTATTTACAATTATCTCCCTTCCCAGATTCCCTTCTGAAAAACCCCAATCCAAGCCCCCGCCCCACCCCCTGCCTCCATGAGTGTGCTTCCTTACCCACCCACCCACTCATGCCCCACCGCCCTAGCATTCCCCTATGCTGTGGCATTTAGCCTTCACAGGACCTAGAGCTTCCTATCTCATTGATGCCACACAGTGCCATCCTCTGCTACATATGCTACATATCATGGGTCCTTCTGTGTCTATTCTTTGGTGGTTTAGTTCCTGGGAACTCTGAGAGGTCTTGTTCGTTCATATTTTGCTCTTCCTATGGGATTGCAACCCCTTCAGCTCTTTCAGTCCTTTCCCTAACACGTCCACTGGGGACCCCATGGTCAGACCAATTGTTGGCTGCAAGCATCCACATTTGTATTGGTAAGGCTATGACAGAGCTTCTCAGGAGATATCCATATCAGACTCCTGTCAACAAGCACTTCTTTGCATCAACAAGTGTTGGTTTTGGTGGCTGCATATGGGATGGATCCCCAGGTGGGGCAGTCTCTGGATGGCCTTTCCTTCAGTCTCTGCTCCACTCCTTGTCCCTGTATTTCCTTTAGACAGGAGCAATTCTGGCTTAAAATTTTGTGAAGGGTGAGTGGTCCCCTCTTTCAAACAGAGTCCTTGCCTAACCTCTCGATATGGTCTCTACAGGTTCTCTCTCCACTTTGTTGGGCAGCTAATGTCACCCCTGTGGGTCCTGGGGACCTCTTGATATTCTGGCATCTGGGACATTCTGGTGGCTACTCCCCGTTCTCCATCCCCCATTGCTACACACCTCTGTTCAAATTCCTGACCCTCTGTACATCTTGCTGTTCTCTTCCCACACCTTATCTGCCCCCCCACAGTTTGCCTCTCCCCCTCCTCTCTACCTCCCTATTCTCTCTCACCCTTAACCTCCCATGATTATTTTATTCTTCCTTCTAATTACTCAAGTGAGATCGTCTTTGAAAATCTAATAGAATTCTGCACTAAAACCATCAGGCCTTACCAGGTAACCTTTCAAAGAAAGTATTTAATTGTGTGGTTTCTAAGAATTACATCAACAGTGGTGGAACAAAGACAGGGAAGCAGGAACAGCTGAGATCTCACATACATCTTAAACTAAAAATGGGAGGGGAGAGGGAGGAGAAGGGAGGGGGAGAAGGGGACGACGAGGAGGGGAGGGGGGAGAGGGAGAGGGGGGGGAGAGAGAGAGAGAAAGAGAGAGAGAGAGAGAGAGAGAGAGAGAGAGAGAGAGAGAGAGAGAGAGAGAGAGAACACTCTGGGAATAGCATGAGACTTTTGAAACCTCCAAACCCACTCCCACTGTGGATAGCTTCTCTACCTTATCCATACCCCTAATCCTTTCCAATCTGTCCTAACAATTAGTGATCAAGTATTCAAACATAAACCTATGTGATGATTGCCATTCAAATCACTATATTACCTAATTATTTTTTGAGAAGACTCTCACTGAACTAAGAGCTCACTGATTGGCTAGACTGGCTAGCCAGAAAAATCTCGCTTTTACCCCCAAGTGCTCAAAGTGCTAGGAGTACAGATATATGCCACCAGGCCTGTCTTTCACATAAGTGTTGTGGATCAGAACTCAGGGTCCTTATGCTTGCATAGCAAGCACTGTTAGAGTAGCAGTTAGGTCCCATATATGGGAACTCCTTCTAAAGAGAGTAGAACTTTTGGCTTGGGTGGAGATCCGAAATTTTTCCAGTTGGACTGGGTCAATAAGCTGGTGAGGAACCACACATAGGGCAGTAAGCTCATCGCACACAAGACTAAAGAGATAGATTAATTAATTACTCTCTTCATAAGGCAGTATATGTTTTCTCCCCACAATTCTCATGCTTAGTACAATCTTACAGAGTTCAGCCAGTCTGATTTTATCAATCTTCTTGCTTTTCTGAATTACTCAGAAGAGTCAGTGTAACTCGTCATTGCTTTCTATTTCCTTTTTGAGCATTCGTTCTCTAATTCTTTGGGTTTTTACTCTTTCTCTTAAGCCCAAAGTCCTGTCATGTGACTACATTATGTAGCTGACCTGTATGCTAACTGAACTCAAGTAGCATAACTTTTTTTTTACATTGCATTCAAACCATATTTTATTGAACTGAGGATCTTAGCTGCAATCATAAAAATGTATTGAAGCATATTTTATAAGAAAATATCAAGAATTTTAAATAAAACATATCTCTAAAATAAGGAGGGTGGTGACTCTATTCATCTCTAGAACTACGGTAAGAAAAAATCAAACAGATATTTAAGACATTGCTTCTGGTCAGCCCAAGGAAAGTAGCAAAGCTAGTTTTGATTTAGAAATCTATTACCTTAAAATCTATGATTTCATGCATTATATTGGTTTAGTTGTGGCTGGTTTATAGTGTAAATTATTAAGCAATGAGAATACCAGACTACAAAATCATTGAACAAAGAGAATTTGAAGAAAGAAGAAAGAACATTTGAAAGTTTCTTCCAGGTTCCAAAATTTGTTACCATACATAGCAAATATAAATTTAGATACACAGCTCAATCTGTATTTTACATGTGTGATGAGTATTTTGATATAGATACATATATATATATGCTTATATTGAATGTTTTATTTGTAGCATGTAATTCAAACTTAACTAAGTGTTTCATGGTTGTTCTCTCAAATCATACTCAGAATGAAAATTATGATATTCCTTTTATTAACTTAGGTTAAAAACAAAATAATCAAAATATTAGGGCCGATATTCAGCATATGTAACTATTTTCTTAAAGTGTTAGATACTAGCTATGCGTTCCTTTCTATTTTCATTACATGAACTAGATAATAGCATAAGAATTTTCTCTGAATTTTGTATATAACTAGAAAACAGACTGACTCTAGTGATATTCAGGTCGTCCTGTGTATTTCATCACAAACTATTCTGGGGGATTCTCTCATTCGTGATTCACTCTGAAAACAAAACAAGAGCGATAATAGATATTTACAGAGACTAGTGTTTGTCAGCTCCTACTAAGCACCATGCAATCTATGCTGAATTCCAGCTCCTTCTTAACAGGCTGCACAAAAGAATGCTCATCATGTCTACATGGCTCTATAGCAACAAGAAAACATGCTGCCGAAACAAAGCGTGACTGGTTCCATGTGTAATTTAAAAATTGGAGAGCAAATAAACTTCTAAGAATTTGAGAATGCTTTCTGTGTTCAAACTTCAAATTTTAAATTTACATCTGCTATATCTAGCCACCTTATCTGACTTTCCTCGAGATTTTAGATCTTGATACATTTGAACTGTGGAGTCGTTCCAGACATACCACAGCATGTGCAGTGATTGTCATTTTCCTGGTGGAGCCATATAAGCCAGGTCTTCACCCTGCAGCATTTCCTGAACTTTCTGTAGAGTGATGTACAAATTCTGCAGCCTAGCTGTGCATAGAAATCCCTAGGTGCTCGCATCTGAACCATGGTGGCAGTATGCTTGAAGTTCAGTTCTCACTGTGTCAAGGAGTACTTATTCAGTGAAAGCAACTCATTAAGGTTAAGTAGCATTTAGCAGTGTTAGACATAGAGGAAGCACTTAATGTTAATTGTTTTAATTCCTTAACAAAAAGGATTCTTACAAATAATATTTTATACACACAAAGGCAAATAATTACTCTGGTGTATCGGAGCAACATCAAATAATTCTGTATTTCCTGTCCCTCAGTGGTATTGAGGAAATTTGAGAAATGATTCTTTTTATTGGATAGTTTATGTATTTACATTTCAAATGTTATCCCCTTTCCCAGTCTCCCACTCCAATTCCCCTTCCCCTGCTTCTATGAGGATGCTCCCCCTCTAACACACCCACTCCCACCTCAACACACTGGCATTCCCCTACACTGGAGCATTGAGACTTCACAGTACAAGGGCTTCTCCTATTGATTCCAGACACTGCCACCCCCTGTTACATATACAGCTGGAGTCATAGGTGTACTCTTTGATTGGTAATTTAATCTCTGGGAGCTCTGGGGGATTTGGTTGGTTGACATTGTTGTTCTTCCCCATGCCGAGGCTTATGGTTGGTTGCAAACATCTTAAGCTGTATCAGTAAAGCTGTATCAGGAGACAAGTATATCAATCTCCTGTCAACATGCATTTCTTGGCATCAATAGTGACTGGGATTGGTGGCTTCATATGGGATAGATCCCTAGGTGTGGCAGTCCCTGGATGGCCTATCTTTCAGTCTCTGCTCCACACTTTGAGCTATATTTCCTCCCATAAGTATTTGAATCCCCCTTCCTAGAAGGAATGATGGATTCATGTTTCGGTCTCCCTTCTTGAGTTTCATATGGTCTTTGAATGGTATCTTTGGCATTCCAAGCTTTGGGGCTAATATCCACTTATCCGTGAGTACATACCATGTGTGTTCTTTTGTGACTGGGTTACCTCACTTAGAATGATATTTTCTAGTCCATTAATTTGCCTACGATTTTCATGAAAGCATTGCTTTTAAGAGCTAAGTAGTACTCCATGGTGTAGATGTACCACATTTTTAGTATCCATTCCTCTGTTGAAAGACATATGGTATTTTGCCAGCTTCTGGCTACTGTAAATAAGACTGCTATGACCATAGTGGATCATTTGTCCTTATTATATATTTGAACACCTTTTGAGTATATGCCCAGAAGTGGAAAAGCTGGGTGCTCTGGTAGCACTATGTCCAATATTCTGAGGAACTGCCAGGATAATTTCCTGAGTGGTTCTAACAGTTTGCAATTCCAGCAACAATTAAGGGGTTTTCCTCTTTCTCCACATCCTAGCCAGTTGTCACCTGAGTTTTTGATATTAGCGATTCTGCATAGTATGAGGTAGAATCTCAGGGTTGTTTTGAAATGCATTTCCATAATGACTAAGGATGTTAAATATTTCTTTAGGAACTTCTAAGCCATTCTATATTCCTCAGTTGGAAATTCTTTGTTTAGCTCTGTACTCCAATTTTTAGTAGGATTATTTGGTTCTTTGGAGTCTAACTTCTTGAGTTCTTTGTATATATTAGATATTAACCTTCCATTGGATATAGGACTGCTAAGACCTTTTTCCAATCTGTTCCTTGCCATTTTCTCCTTTTGACAGTGTACTTTGCCTTATAGAAACTTTGCAATTTCACGAGGTCCCATTTGTTGATTGTAGATCATAGAACATAGCCATTGATGTTCTTTTCAGGAAAATTTCCCCTGTGCCTATGTGTTTGAGAATCTTCCCTACTTTCTCTTCTATTAATTTCAGTGTATCTGGTTTTATGTGGAAGTCCTTAATCCCCTTGAACTTGATCTTTGTACAGGATAATAAGCATGGATTGATCTGCATTCTTCTAAATGATGGCATCCTGTTGAACCAGCACCTTTTGTTGAAAATGCTGTTTTTATTCCATTGGATGGTTTTAGCCCCTTTTTCAAAGATCAAGTGACCACAGCTGTGTGGGTTCATTTCTGGGTCTTCAATTCTTTTCCATTGATTTATGAGCTTGTCTCTGTACCAGTATCATGCAGTTTTTTTCACTAGTGTTCTGTGATACAGCTTGAGGTCAGGGATGGTAATTCCACCAGAAGTTCTTTTATTGTTGAGAATACTTTTCCCTATTCTGGGTTTTTGCTATTCCAAATGAATTTGCAAATAGGTTTTCTAATTCTATAAAGAACTGAGTTGGAATTTTAACAGGGATTTGCATTGAATCTGTAGATTGCTTTTAGCAAGACGGCCGTTTTACAATATTATTCCTGCCAATACATGAGCATGGGAGATCTTTCCATCTTCAGAGCTCTTCTTGATTTCTTTCTTCAGAAACTTGAAGTTCTTGTCATAAAGATTTTTCACTTGTTTGGTTGGAGTCGCGCTAAGGTATTTTATATTATTTGTTAATATTGTAAAGGGTGTCGTTTCCCTAATTTTTTTCTCAGTCTTTATCCTTTGAGTAAAGGAAGGCTAATGATTTGTTTGAGTTAATTTTATATCCAGCTACTTTGCTGAAGTTGCTTATCAGGTTTAGGTGTTCTCTGGTGGAATTTCATACTAAAATATAATATCACATCATGTACAAATAGTGATATTTTGACTTCTTCCTTTTCAATATGTATTCCTTTGACATCCTTTTTGCTGTCTAATTTCTCAGGCCAGAATTTCAAGTACTATATTTAGTAGGTAGACAGAGAGTGGGCAGCCTTGTCTGGTCCCTGATTTTCATGGAATTGCTTCAACTTTTTCTCCATTTAGTTTGATGTTGTCTATGGGTTTGCTGTACATAGCTTTTACTATGTTAAAGTATGGGCCTTGAAACCTGATCTTTCCAAGACACTTACCATGAAAGGGCATTGCATTTTGTCAAATTCTTTCTCAGGTTCTAATGAAATGATCATGTGTTTTGTTTCTTTGAGTTTGTTTATATAGTGGATTACATTGATGGATATGTGTTTATTGAATCATCTAGGCATCCTGCAACGAAGCTTACTTGATCATGGTGAATAATCCTTTTGATGTGTTCTTGGATTCAGTTTGTGAGAATTTTATTGAGTATTTTGGCATCAATATTCATAAGGGAAATTTGTCTGAAGTTCTTTGTGGGGACTTTGTGTGGTTTAGGTATAAGCATAATTGTGGTTTGTGAGAACGAATAGTGTTCCCTATTTTTCTGTTTTTTAGACTAGTTTAAAGAATATTAGTATTATGTCTTCGTTGAAGGTCTGATAGAACTCTGCACTAAACCCATCTGGTCCTGGGGTTTTTTTTGTTTGTTGGTTGGTTGTTTTTAGTTGTTGTTGTTGTTGTTGTTGTTGTTTTATTTTTGTTTTTTGTTTTTTTGTTTTTTGGGGTTTTTTTTTTTTGGTTGGGAGAATTTTAGTAACTGCTTTTATTTTGATAGGGGTATGGGACCTTTTAGATGGCTTATATGATCCTGATTTAACTTTGGTATCTGGTATCTGTCTAGAAAATTGTCCATTTCATCCAGATTTTCCAGTTTTGTTGAGTATAGACTTTTGTGGTAGCATCTGATGAATGTTTTTATTTCCTTCATTTCTGTTGTTATGTCTTTCTTTTAATTTCTGATTTTGCTAATTTGGATACTCTTTGTATCTTGTTGATTTTCTCAAAGAACCAGCTCCTGGTTTTGTTGATTCTTTAGATAGTTCTTTTAGATTCTACTTGCTTGATTTTAGCCCTGAGTTTGATTATTTCCTGTCATCTGTTCCTCTTGGGTATATTTATTTCTTTTTGTTCTCAAGCTTTCTGGTGGTATCAAGCTGCTCATATATGCTCTCTCCAGTTTCTTTTTTGGAGGCATTCAGACCAACGAGTTTTCCTCTTAGCACTGCTTTCATAGTGTCCCATAAGTTTGGATATGTTTTGCCTTCATTTTCATTAAATTCTAAAAGTCTTTTTTTTTCATTTTTTTATTTCTTTCTTGACCAAGTTATCATTGAGTAGAATGTTGTTCAGCTTCCATGTGTATGTGGGCTTTCTGATGTTTCTGTTTTTATTGAAGCCGAGCTGTAGTCTGTGGTGATCTGATAGGATGCATGGGATTATTCCAATCTTCTTCTGTCTGTTGAGGCTGTTTTGGGCCCAATCATATGTTCAATTTTGGAGAAGGTACCATGAGGTGCTGAGAAGAAGGTATATGCTTTTGTTTTAGGATGAAATGTTCTATAGAGATCTGTTAAATCTATTTGGTTCATAACTTCTGTTAGTTTCACTGTGTCTCTTTTTAGTTTTTGTTTTCATGGTATGTCCATTGATAAGAGTGGAGTGTTGAAATCTCCCAGTATTATTGCATGTGGTACAATGTATCCTTTGCGCTTCAGTCGAGTTTGTTTTAGGAATGTGGGTACTTTAGCATTTGGAACATAAACATTCAGAATTAAGAGTTCATCTTGGTAGTTTTTTTCCTTTTATGAGTATGACACATCCTTCCTTAACGTTTTTGATAACTTTTGGTTGAAAGTCTATTTTATTCGATATTAGAATGGCTACTCCATCTTGTTTCTTAGGACCATTTGCTTGGAAAAATTTTCCCCAGCCTTTTACTCTTTGGTAGTGTCTGTCTCTGTCACTGAGGTGAGTTTCCTTTATGAAGCAAAATACTGGGTCTGCTTTATGTATCCAATCTGTTACCTATTTCTTTTTATTTTAGAAATTGAGTCCATTGATATTAAGATATATTAAGGAACAGTGATTGTTGTTTCCTGTTATTTTTGTTGTTAGAGATGGAATTATGTTTGCGTGGCTATCTTCTTTTGGGTTTCTTAAAAGATTACTTTCTTGATTTTTTTCTAGAGTGTGGTTTCCCTCCTTGCATTAGAATTGTCCATCTATTATCCACCATAGAGCTGGATTTGTGGAAATATATTGTGTAAATTTGGTTTTGTCATAGAATATCTTGGTTTCTCCATCTACGATAATTGAGTGTGTTGCTGGATATAGTAGCCTTGCCTGCTGGAGAAATGATTCTTAACAGTGACATATAAGACAATTTACATATGTAATTACACTCATAATTATAATGTGATCTCCTTGAAAGATGACTCAGATGAAGAAAGTCAGCAGTTGTCCTGGGAATTTGTGTAGAGGTTACAGAACCATTAAGTTGTTTCATCCATTGCTTATATTTCTGTCCAAGGTCTCATAATTAATCTGTGTTGTGTCAGGGCGTGGGACTGGGTGATTTTATGCAATGGAATTTCTAAACCAATAGAGATAAGGCAAGAAATCCATGATCAGTCAAACAGTTGTTATTAGAAAGCATCATCATGATGTGTTCTCTCTCCCTGTGGTCCCCATCACGGGGCATTCAACACTTGTACAAGCCTCGCTGGTTGAAGACAGAGAAGACATAGTGATTTTCTTCTAATAAATAAGATCCAATATTTGATTCATTTTTTCTTTATTCTATTATCTTTGATAGAAACTTTTTACCAAGTTCTTGTCAGCTAAATGAAGAACCTCAGTTGGTAAAGAGCCAAAGCATATTGCCAACAGTCATGCTAGGTAATTTATTGGCAGACGATCCTAAGTCAGTCAGATTTTCATGTGGATGGTGCAGATGGAATCATAAAACATGAACGATAGTCTGAAAGTGTACTTAATTGTTTGGGTAAATATATAGCTTATTATCGATTGGGAAAATAGTTTCCTGTGTCTTTTCTCTATGTATTTTGTTCGTCTTATCAAGCCTGTTCAAAGCTGAAGTTTCTAAGTGAATTGGACCCATTGCCTGGCTCCAAAATGCCATTTACATCCAATACCCATGTTTGAGCATAGTGGCATATCTGGTAAGCACTCAGGCTAACCTAAACATAGTCCACCTCAAATCTACCTATACTATTTAGGGTTCATAAATATTTCCTACCAATCCCGCAGGTGATGGCAACTCCTACAAACACATTATTCCTGGGTGGATTCAATTATAAATATTATAACAATGAAACTCAGAGTGCAGTATTTACAATAGACTCTATTCTTGAAGACACATAATATTTATGTGCTTTAAGTCCAACTTTCCACTGTAAAAAAGGTAACTAAATTATCCTCCCAGATCATTAAAAATATATCAGCAAGGGAAAAGTGATCAAGATGACTCCATGCTGAGACCAAGTGGCTTGCAATCACAAGTAATCAGGGAGAGAAAACCTTCCACATTAGATTCCCATGAGGATAGAAGGGTTTGGACTATATACAGGGTTGGCTCTCTAAGTAGAGAAAAGATGCTGATTGCAAATGCATTTGGAAAATGACTGAAATAACTTCTAGAAGATCTTCCTAGGGAGAGAATAAGCTAAGGAGTTAGGTAGAATTTGATGCCCTGTTTGCCAGGGGAAGGGGGTACCTTTGATCACAATGTGGTATCTTATTCAAGTTTTCTCTCAAGCATCTTTAGATTGGATTTCTTCTTGGATCCCAGGAATCACAGAGATCTAAAGAGAATATGAAAATCTTGTATCAGAAAACCTGATACTGTGGACACTGTCTGTGATACCCATAGCACAACAGAGCAAAACAAAGGAAGGAGCTGGGATTCTTCTCAAAAGTTAAATTTTTAAGCTTTGAGTCTTCCTGCCCCTCAGCTCTTAGCTCACTTCCTACCTTGCATCTGTAATTTTAGTAACATTTGCACATCACAGCCCCTTTTCACCCAATTTAATTATTAGATTCATTGGTCATTTGTTGTCCCTGAAAAAGAACAAAAGATGTAATTTTCGACTTTTTAAATGCCATAGAATTATTTATCTTAGTTGTATCAGCTCACAGTTGTGTGACTCCTTCTGACCAGTGTTTCAAATTCTCCATGGTGACTGTGCCTTTCCCACATTTCCCCTCTAACTCACAATCATTGCCCCCAGAATACAACACAGCATTGTTAATTGTAACTATATTGAACCTTCCCGTGGAATTTATTTTTTTCCGGCTCTGAGGTTTTTTATTTGGAATACTTTCTCCTTTTAAAACATAACGGTTAATAATTTTGAATTTTCCTCATGTACTGTGTATTTACAACTTAAAACATTCTTTATATTATAGGAGAAGAGCTGCTTCCTCTCAGACAACTATGTGTATAAAACTAGAGAACGAAATATGGTTAAGTTTTCTTACATAGATTTCCTTCTTCAACACTACAAGTTTGGTTTTTTAAAAAGAGAATACATTTCTTTTATCCCAATAGAATAACATAAAAGGACTGTCCTCTTTAGTTATCTGCCCTGCTTCATGAGCTTTTTTCAAAGGAAAGCATTTTAATCTCCTAACACTAAAGTAACTGCATAATATTTCTGTGGGTGAAAATCTGTCCAATTATACATTTTTACAGGCTTACTATTAAGTTTCAAGTAATTGCTCAATACTTTCATAACATGAGCTATTAACATAGCTTATCATGTAGTGTGCCGGTATTGAATTTCAATCGAAAGAGTTATTTAATAATGGCACTGAAATAAAAAATGAAATCTCCATACCCCGAGCAATATCACTGCTTTTACATGCTCTGCAGTCTGTAATAGGCTATTAGATGAAAGATAGTAATGTATTCTGGAGAAGCAAGCCCATTGACAATGAACAAAGGGCATGATTTTATTCTTGCTTCAGGAAGAATGATGTCTGTATCTTCCTTAAAAGAATTATAATCATTACAAACTTCCCTACTTGCATCCCTTTGGGCTTTGAATATGGTTTTAATTCTATAAAGTGTCCTTAGGAGATCTAGAAATATTTAAAATTTATAAAGATATCTCGGAATTCAGATGTTATTGTTAAAAGTACCAAAACATTAAAGATAAAATTATTAGCATTTTATATATACAGTGAAAAGTATTAAGAAGCAAAATATTTCCCCAAAAATAAAATTAAATGTGTATTATTTTGAATATTTTAATGATAAAATATATTCAGAACACAAGCATTCAAAATTGTTAACCTTTCAAATGAATATTTTCTGGCTACTAAATTATTGTTAGGACAGATTATGTATGAATATTGCTGAACTTTTTGGTACATTTCAATGTTCACAAGTAAATACATTAAAAATTATTGAGTCGCTGCTGGATCTACGATCAATCTGACACTGAATGGCCATCATAGAGAAACAGGGCCATCACAATCTATGCCAAGCTGCTATACTTTCTAATTGAGAATTTGCAAAGGATCCTTAGCTTATGTTTAAAAAACACAACATAATCTCAAGTTACCATGGTGATGGTTTAAGTGACTCACAAGGATTTTGCAGTGGCAAGAACTTCCTGTTTATAGTGATCATTTAAAACTCCTGTCTGAGGAAAAAATCTTTAACCACATTAGGACATTTTATCAATTTTAAATATTGAGCAAAATTTTAAAAATGAGGAAACTTTCTATGCCCGTGGTAGACACAGACATGATTTTGAATCCGATGCTGTGATTTGGTTTTCAAAAGTTATTTGACTCTAAAATGTTGAATTTCACTCCAGCCTTGGTGTGTCTTTCAGCTGATGATAAATTAGAGTAAACTGCCTTTGACAATTTGGAACAGATTGGCACTCAACATTTTTGAACTAGATGCCAAGAAGAAACTTGAAAGGCCTCTATGAATTCCGAGTTATTGTAGGTCCCCCCTCTGGAGACCAAAGTACACTCAGGTAGATTGGATACAAACACAATGTATCTACAAATCAGCTAAATACCATTTGCCACAAATTATTTATAGAGTATATGTGACATTCCACACAATACTAACCTAATCTGTGCAGAAAGTTTCTATACTGTATGATTTAAGGAATATAATAAGAAAAAGGGACTTTATAATTCATTGCAGATATCATCAAATAGTATTCTCAACCCATGATAGGTTGATTGTGACCTATGGGTACATAGCCAACAGATACAAAATGGCAGCTATTTGGGATACATAAAACAGAATTTGGTTAGTGTCCAGTTTTGTTTGTTTTTTTAGTTGTTATTTTTGTTTATTTTTTTTTGTGAATTGATACAAGCTAGAGTTATCTAAGAAGGAATAATAACTACAAAGACATCTATAAGAGTTACCTATAGGCAAGTCTATGGGGCATTTCCTTAATTAACGAGTGATATGGCAGAGCTCAGCCCACTGTGGATGATGTGAACCCTGGACAGGTGTCACTGTGTCCTAGAGTATACTTGATAGCAGTTAAAGTAAGTCAATAAGTACTTCTCCATGACCCCTGCAGCAGTTTCTGCCTCCAGGTCCCTACCTTGGGTTCCTGCCCTAACTTCCCATCATGAGGGATTACAAATTTAAACTGAAATAAACTCTTTACACACACACACACACACACACACACACACACACACACACACAGAGAGAGAGAGAGAGAGAGAGAGAGAGAGAGAGAGAGAGAGAGAGAGAGAGAGAGACTATTATTGAAGGTCATGGTGTTTTATCACAGTGATAGAAATTCTAAGACAGTGACCTATCTGAAGATTGATCACTTGGGCCATCAGAGCCAGCCCACTTGTTTGAGAATGAAACTTCATTAAAAAACAAAGAATGTCTTATCATTGCAGCTCTTTCAAAACAAGAAGAGTTCTTTTTTTTATTATTAAAAAATCACATGAAATACAAAATAAGAAACTGATTGACCAAAAAGAGAGGGTCTGTCTGAATTTTAAAAGGAAAATAAACACAGGTTCAAGTCTTGCTCATCTACACAGTGAAAACATTACATCACCAAAGGGGTAGAAATGAGACCTCTGTTCCAAGGCAAAGACTAGACTGTGAGATTTTGGAAGTTCAGTCAGTCCTACTAACAGCAGCATCCATAAGATTTCTGAGTTTCTGAAGTTAGCACAGGCAGCTTATGTGTAAACACTGTATTTTGCTCAGATATAAACACTGTATTACACATGTCCTAGATGCAAGAACACAGCCCAAGTAGTCTTAGAAGAAAACTGAAAATGAAGATCTATCTGGCCTGTGGTTCACCTACAATGTAGACATCTATAAGAGCCTATAATATACCATTTGTTATGGCATAATTTATATGGATGAAAAGCAAAGAAATAGTAATTTTCTCCTCCTTTTTCAAATATTGTTATCCACATAGAATGTTAATATCATAGCAAGCGAACTCTGTAAGATTATGATCATGTCAATGAAATAAAAGATAATAAAAAATAGTATCTGAAATAAAAATAATGTTGTGTAAAGGCACAGCATTAATGTATATCACTCATCATATGATGTTTTATATATTAATAATAGAAAACCATACTAATATTATCAGAACCATTTTTCTAGGTTTTGACAGGGAGCAGCTCTTTTCTGGGGATCAAAGGATTCTTGCCACAGACCTAATCTTTGTTGGTAATCCCAGCACTGGTAACAAGTTAGGTCACAACATTGAACACAGTAATTTGCCTCTCCACATTTTAATACCTTGATTTGTAAAAGCCAGATTAATAGCATATTTTATCTAAATTATTTTTAGATTCATAACTTTTTGTTTCTTTAAGGAACCAGCAGGGCAAGTCTCTATTATTCCTATCTCACAAAGCTGTATGGCTTTTAGAGAGGGTTACTATTCTTGAATAAAGAAAAATGCTTAACTTGAAATTAGGGATTTTATGTTTATTCATCTATTTGTTTGTTTGCTTCACGTTTGTTTTGACCCACATCATGCATAAAAACACTAGAGTTGGAAGGAAGAAGGCTATGCTGTCTTGGCCTGTCACCATGGTTGTCTTCTACTGTTCCAGCCTGCCAAACATGAGTGAGTTACATGACTTTCTAAGGAAGAAAAAATTTATATTGATCAATAACTGCCCAACGTGCTCAGGAAACCTTGAGAGATGGTCCAGCAGAGGACGGTACATGTAGTTTCTCCTTTTATGATAGAGAAGAATCCTTCTCCACATGTGGCTCCCAACTATGAGCCTCAAATACACAAACGTGTCTTTGACATTTTTTTATTGAAAATAGATTTCCCCCATATAATGTATCCTGATTAAAGTTTATCTTCCCTCTACTCCTCCCAATTCCTACCAACTTTTCCTCCCAACTGAACCTACCTCATTTCTATTTTTCATTAGAAAACAAACAGGATAAAAACAAAATTGATATTATATATGATAACAAAAACAAACACATCTGGATAAAACAAAACAAATAGACTAAAAAGAGCCAAATAAAAGGCACAATAAATAAATAAAGACAGAGAAACCCAGTTGTTCATGTACTCAGGAATGTCATTAAAACACAAAACCTAAACCCATAATATATATGCAAAGGGTATCTGATTTGACTTTGAAATCACTCTAAGACATGGAATTGATACACAACACTGGTTGGGTAAATAAGAATCTGAGACTAGATAGCTCATGGACCTACAGAGAAACATTACTGTTGTACCAAAGGAATGAAGCAATAAAATGGCTCCTAATGACGTACTATTATACTCATAAATCAGTGTCTTGCTCAGATATCATCAGAGTAGCTTCCTCTTATAATGGATGGGTACAAAGCCAGGGTCCCACAGGTGGACAATATGCAGAGAATGAGAAGCTTTGAAATACCCAATTCTAAATAGGATGTAGCCATTAAATTCCCCCTTTCAGGACTCATGTCCTCTAATTTTTCCTCAGTTTTGGGGAGGTGGTTGAAACACTCCTCTTCATGTCATACCATCAGCACTGATTTAATATCCCATTTATTATCCCAGACTCTATTTGCCCTCTTGTTTATCTATGTGAGTAAAAGCATAGCATTTCCTTAGCAACTAGAGCAGAGTATCTATGTAAGTGAAAGAGTAGAAAGGACATATGTCTTCCATGGTTGATGATAGCAAAAATGAGACTGACTACATGGGATTATACCTTCAAGGTATATTGAAGAATGGCGTTGAGTCTTCACTGCTCCCAGAGAACCATAGGTGCTAAAGGTGTTGGTCAACTCTTGGTAGATTGATGATAAGAATTCTTACTGGAATCCCTCTATACAGGCTTTGCCCTACATATACATACATATGGATATATATATACATATGTATATGTATACACACACACATACACACACATATATATATATGTGAATATATATATATATTCTTTTTTTCACCTGTATGTTCATAGTTTGTTCTCACTGTCAGACGACTATATTTATAATGGCAAAAGGAGAGCCCAAGAGAGCTGGTTTTTGAACTGATTCTGTGAATAAATGGTTTATCAGTTCTCTGGCTTACCTAAATCTCTTCAAGAAATATCATCTAAAGACTTCAGCACCTACTTCTCCATATAGCAATATATAGTATTCAGAAAACACTTCTGTGACTAATATTTATGGTATCTAACTATTTATATTTATACATGCCCAAATAAAGTCTTTTAATGTTACCAAGATCAGAAGCATGAATGCCTAGTACCTTTTCTCTTGAAAACGATATTGCCATTATGTGTGGAGTGAGAAGTTCTACAGAACTTCCTTTCTTATAGTGTTTGAAGTAAAGCAACTTAAAATATATTATGAAATGATAATCTCATTTCATCTTTAGTTATGCTATCTTTAAAACAAAACCCTACCAAATAAATTAACTCAGTTGGTTTAACTGAAAATAAGATGCAAACTCTAAGAAAGGGCTCATGGGGCCATATAAGCTTCCTGCTGCTGCTCCTGCTGCTGCTGCGCTTCATTGTTTGCTTGGGAAGTGGAGACTCCTTGAGAGTGAATCTAGGACATAGGCTAAGCACTTGTTCTATGATCGAGATTAATACATACCTAACTCTAACAGATAGCCTTCGGGATTATCTAGAGATTCCACTTCATGCTGCCAGGAAGTATAGGGAAAGACTAAGCTATTTAAAAATATATTCATTTTCTGGCTTGGAGAGATGATTTCGATATTATGACAGAATATATAGAAAATTTTGAGTTTGAGAAAACATGGACAAGATTGGTTGCGATAGCACAGAAGGTTGAGGAAGGATTATAAGATGAAAATTACTCCATGCCACACTGTAAAATGCTCTCTCAAACAAACAAACAAACAAACAAACCCAAACAAATAGCCTAAGTGGAAAAATCAGAGATCAAGTAAATCATTCGTGTTTCTTTAATGAACCTCATTCTTTAGGAGATCTGGTTTCCTTATTCGCCCATTATTTCACCAATTTCACACAGGTAGCTTCTTGCTACTTCAAATATACTGTGTCAGAACTTTTGACTTTGGATATTTCCCTTACAACCTTCTTTTCTGCCATTTCATTTTACTTTTTAGCAATCACCCTCCCTCTAACTTTTAGGAGACTAAAAATCCTTCCTTCCAGCTTTCTTGCAACTGATCCAAGTGCTATCATTCATTTCTACACAATGTCAACAGGCTCTACCTTCTTCCCTCTCTGAGGTCACTGCCTCAGTGCTGAGCCAGGGTCTTTGCTCAGAGGAAGTGCTCAAAGAGCCTGCAAATTGTCACCTGACAATCTTGTTCTCTAAGTAATTTACACTTAAAAGAGATCTAACTCATCTAGGAGTCTTTTAATTATTTAAACACACAGTGCCTATTCCTTTGTGTTTAGTGTGTTATGAAAATTTTGTAAATGTAAAAATAAAAAGTTCTCCATCCCTTGTCCCTGCATTTCTTGTAGAAGGGATAAATTTTGGGTCAAAATTTTTGCAGGGATAAGGGATGGAACAGATACTGAAGGAATGCCCAACATATAACTGGCCCAACTTAAGACCCATCCCATGGGCAAGCACCAATCCCTGACACTATTAATGATACTCTGTTAGGCTTGTAGAGAGGAGTCTAGCATGGCTGTCCTCTGAGAGGCTCTACCTAGCATCTGACTCAGACAGATGCTGACATCGCAGCCGAAGAGTGGGTGGAGCTTGCCCACACTTATGGAAGAATAGAACAAAGGATTGCATGCCCCAGAGGGATCGGAACTCCACATGAACACCAACAGAGTCAACTAACCTGGACTCTTGGGGCTCTTAGACAATAAACTTCCAAGCAAAGAACGTACGCTGGCTGGTCCTAGGCCTCCAAACTCATAAGTAGCAGATTTGCAGCTTGATCTTCATGTGGGTCCTGAAGAACTCCAGTGCGTTTGGGGTGGGGGGTAGGGGAACACTATCCCAAAAGCTGTTGCCTGTCCATAGAATATGTTCCTCTAGCTGGGTTACCTTGTCTGGCCTCAGTGGGAGAGGAAGCACCTAGCCTCACAGAGACATGAAGTGCCAGCGTGAGGGAGATACCCAGGGTTCCCCAACTGGCTCAGAAGAGAGCGGGGAGGGGGAAGAATTGTGGGAGGTGTGACCAGGAGGGGGCCAGTGAGTGTGATGCAAAATGAATCAGCAAATTAATTCATTAATTCATTAATTAAAAAGTGACTCATAACAGCCATGACAGAACTGGTATGTACTGGCTTTTTCAATCTCATTGGATGTCAGTTCCAACTATCATCTGTCCCAGTGCTCCACTTAGTAGTATTGAGGAGAAAACTTTCCTTGATGAGAGGTGAAAATCACTTATATGAGTTTATAGATCCTTGTTAGGACCAATGCTTATTTAGTAAATTATTGGCTATAGATTTATTTCTAAAAACCATGATTTCAATAGGACCAAGTGTCATCTAGGTTTCTAGGACAAGGCATGCTATCTCTCTTATTGAATGGGACTTAAGGCCAATTAGAGAGCCATTGAATATTATAGAGATATACGTGCTACTACTTTACTCATTGGGTTAATATACTACGGTGGCAACTATAGTGGCTTGTAGACATCACAGCTTGCTGGAAGTGTTGGTTGCTTTTCTCATTTAGAAGCTTGCATGGGGACTTGTGGCATCATTAAAGATAATCCTCAGAGCAAGCACGTTCAGGTCTGTTCTAGTTCAAAAACCTTTGGGTCCTGTTTCTGAAGCGTATAGTGACATCAGCAATAAGAATTTACCTTCACTTCTGTGGGATAACCCAGGAGAACAGTAATCAGCTGTATAGTTTGGGAATTTCTTATATTGTCCTTGACAACAACTCCAGACAGGGCTCTAATATCTGGTATTTTAAAAGTAAATTCTAGGTTATTGAGATGGCACAGTAGGAAAGGTAGTAGTCACTAAGATGAAATACTTATATTTGGTCCTTGGGATACCCATGAGAGTAAAGAATTATTCTTCTTGGTTTTTCATTCATGCTCCCGCACATTTGATCAGATGTCCATCACTAGGAAGGTCATGGGGCCTCATAGCGAAGTTATTTTGCTAAATGGTCAAATTTCCTTCTAAATAATAATTTGTATGCCCATAAATTACAGTTCCTATAAATGTGTTCTTGATATTTAATAGTTGCAATATGAGAGAAACTTAACAAGCCCACACCTCAAGGACTTACTGTTCCTTCTTAAAGAGTCTGAAAGAGGAGTTCATGAGGCTATACCTTTTCCTCCCAAAGGGAAGGTAGACTTGTGTTTTCTGTCACTGGATCGATTGTCAACGATCAATAAGTTGCTAGTCTCTTCATAAATAATCTGTCACACATGCTCCTTCAAGTGATCTAATTAAACTCATTCTTTCATCAAGGTAGACTTGAGTTTAATCCTTCTTTTAGGATTCATCCTTGATGGTGAATGTCTGTAGCGAATAGACATTTGTATTCCCTGTTAAAAGTTCATAACAAAGCAAAAAGTGAGTTTAGAAGCATTTACATTGGCTCTGCTGTGACACGCTACTGAAGCTGAGCTCTCTCAGACTAGTGTCCATAGACGCAATCTCGATACGACTATCCTCCATGCGGTATGGACGAGCATCCATTCTTGACATAATAGCTGTTGCATAGCCCTAGCTATTCATAAAAAGACATGAAACAAGACTGTTGCATCCGAAGATGGTGTGTCCATGAGAAGAATTTAGATTATCTTCTTCTATGTAACATAGAGTGAGATGCTTTATTTGATGAATTCATCACATGTAGTGAGAATGGGGCCAAGCCCAAATGGCTGATTGACTGGTGGAAGTACTGTATATGGATCAAAGCTCTAAGCAGGACATAGTGTCAATTGTAAACTCTTGTTGTAGGCAATGAGACATACTACGGAGGCTGTTCCATCAGATGAGTTGAAAGGAGGAACGTACTATCTACTTCACTAGCTCATGAATTAGCAGGGTGACAAAAAAACAAAAAAGAAAGAGATGTTGTTAGTGACCTGCAACTTCTTATAACTAGAATGGGATGGAGTAAATAAAAGAGAATACAAACAGAATCTCTGCTAACTATCCCCATGCTGTGTTACCAAAATTTGGAAGCCATCAGAAGAAACAGATAGTGGGAAGAGTGTGGTAAAAGTGATAAAAATGAGTTCTCAAGTCTGACCTTTGATGTAATGGAAGGGACATTCCATAGATAAGCATTAAGATGGGGATCTTAATAATTGGTTCTTTATTGTTGTAATTGAGAAAGAGCCTTTATAGAATAAAAGAGCCTTTCATGGCAGTTTTAATTTGCATTTACTTTATGGCTACGAATGTTAAATATGTATTGTTTTAATGTTTGCCAGTCAATCGTATTGAATCTTTTCAGAAGTTTCTGTTCTTAAATGCTCTTTCTTTTTAAATTGGGTTGTTTGTTTTCTTGATGTGCGTTTATTTGTGTTCTTTATACATTTTAGCTATTTACCCTTGGTATATATTGACTAGCTGGCAAATATTTTTCTCATTATTTTACTCTTTTTCATTTCAGTGATGTTGTCCTATGCTATACAGAGATGTAGTAATTTCATAAGGTCCTATTTAGTAATTGCTAGGAGGAATACTTATACATTGATCCTGTTAAGAAACTTTTGATGTTGAGTTTCATTCACAGTGAGTGAGAGAATGGATTTTCATTCTTTTACATGTAGTTATCATGTGTGATCAGTACCATTTTTGAAGTTTTTATTATCTAAGAAATATTGTTGACTTAATCATCAAAATTAGGTTGCTATAAAAGTGTAGGTTATTATGTGGGTTTTAATTAATATTCCGTTGATAAGTTAAAATCAATAGCCAAGGAGTTATTTTTAATTTTTATCTTCTGGGAGAGGATCAGACTTTCTAAGAATATATCTCCTGATAATTCTACCATTTTACAATGGAAGGCCACATTTCCATGAGGATTAGGACAGACATATTGACCTTGAGAGAAAGAAAAATAAACATTTACAGAAGACAAAAAGTTGAGTTAGAAAGGAAATGGATGCACCTAGGAAGAGTTGAGTGCATGATGGTAAATATGATTTAAACATGTACAACATTATCAGAGAAATAATTCTGACTCATAAGGCTGTAAAGAAATGTGCGGGCATGGGATCAGTGTCAATAATGTAGTGCAAAGAACCCAAGTAGTATTAATACTCATCTCTACGTAGGAAAAGGATGTGCCAAGCCTGAAGAAACTTGAACAAAAACAGTCCATGGATTGGCTTGTAAGCACCATTTAACTCACTTGGTTATAACATACTAAGAACTGGATCACAGTGAAGAATGAACAGGTATTGCTGAGGAAATAAGAAATGATACGGGCAACATTTATGTCCATTTATAGGAAAGTTAAGAAGTGAGTTGATAGGGTTGAGGATTTAGCTCAGTGGTAGAGCGCTTGCCTAGTAAGCACAAGGCCCTGGGTTCGGTCCCCAGCTCTGGAAAAAAAAAGTGAGTTGATTTAGAACAAATCTTGAAACTAGTTTGGGATTCTAATGATTTTACTAAGCCCTGTGCTGAGACATATTTCTTAGGTAGGATAGGCTTTGGTAGGTCTGAATGATTTACTCTGGAATATAAAGTGCATTTCAAAGGGTGAAAACAATCAAGAGCCCATAAGAAAGAGATAAAGGAGACAAAAGAGCTTGACTAAGTCACTTTAAAGCAATCGTGGACAAGATTTGTGTAGAGCCAGAGTTCTCAAGGAAAATAAATGGACAAAGTCAAATTCAGTGTTAGGAGTCTCTGGAAGATGTTTAACCTGAGCAAAATATTAATGAAATTATAAATGACAGAGCAGTGCAGGTTAAAAGAGCACAATTTGTCTAGGAGTAGGTAATTATATACCAGTACTCTACCTAGAGCAATCTAAACATTTCTTTCCTCCCAGAAAGTATACTGGGAGTAGAAATTGTTAACTCAGCTATCTTCTTATCTCTGTAGCAGCATGAGAGCAAGGGAAAGGCAATAGACTCCCACAGCTCCTCCCAGGAGATTGTTAAAGATGGTGGCCCTATGACAGATTTCAGTTGCTTTCAGGATTGTAACACAGAAGTACATCATGGTAGAAAAGGTTGGTGGAAGAAGGTTGTTCCCTGTTTAGAGATGAGGACATTTGAATTTAAAAATCATGTCTCATGGTGATGATAGAGGACTTTAAGAAGGACAAATATAACTCTCATAAAGAAATGCAAGAAAACCTAGGTAAACAGGTAGAAGACCTTAGAGAGGAAACAGAAAAATCTCCTAAATAGTTAAAGGAAAACACAACCAAACAGGTGAAGAAATTGAACAAAACCATCCAAGATCTAAAATTGGAAACAGAAACAATAAAGAAATCACAAAGAGAGACAACCCTGGAGATAGAAAATCTAGGAAAGAGATGAGAAGTAATAGGCACAAGCATCACCAACAGAATACAAGAGACTGAAGAGAGAATCTCAGATGCAGAAGATACCATAGAAAACATGGACACAATAGTCAAAGAAAATGCAAAATGCAAAATACAAAAAACTCCTAACGCTAAACATCCAGAAAATCCAGGGCACAATAAGAAGACCAAACCTAAGGATAATAGGTATAGAAGAGAGCTAAGATTCGCAACTTAAAGGGTCAGTAAATATTTTCAACGAATTACAGAAGAAAACTTCCCTAACCTAAAGAAAGAGATGCCCATGAACATATAAGAAGCCTACAAAACTCCCAATTTATTGAAAAGAAATTCAAAATATGGGAGAGAAGAAATTCCTCCCTTCACATAAGAGTCAAAACAACAAATACAAAGAGCAAAGAAAGAATATTAAAAGCAGTAAGGGAAAAAAGTCAAGTAAGATATAAAGGCAGACTTATCAGAATTATACTGGACAGAGACTCGGAAAGCCAGAATATCCTGGACAGATATCCCACAGACCCTAGGAGAATACAAATGCTAGCACAGGCTGCTATATCCACCAAACTCACAATTACCATAGGTGGAGAAACCAAGATATTCCATGACAAAACCAAATTTAACAATATGTTTTCACATAGCCAGCCCTACAAAGGATAATAGATGGAAAGCTCCAACACGAGGAGGGGAACTACACCCAAGAAAAAGCAAGAAAGTAATCTTCTTTCAACAAACCCAAAAGAAGATAGCCGCACAAACATAATTTCACCACTAACAACAAAAATAACAGGAAACAACAATCACTATTCCTTAATATCTCTTAATGTCAATGGACTCAATTCCCCCCCCCCAAAATATAGACTAAGTGACTGGATACATAAACAGACGCCAGAATTTTGCTGCATCCAGGAAACTCAGTCTAGTGACAAAGACAGACACTACCTCAGAGTAAAAGAATGAAAAAAAATCCAGCAAATGGTTCCAAGAAACGTGCTGGAGTAGCTATTCTCATATCGCAAAATTGACTTTCGACCAAAATGTATCAAAAAAGATAAGGAAGAACATTTCATACTCATCAAAGGAAAAGTCTACCAAGATGAACTCTCAATTCTGAACATCAATGTTCCAAAGACAAGGGAGCTCACATTCATAAAAGAAACTTGACTAAGGCTCAAATCACACATTGCACCACACACAACAATAATGGGAGACTTCACCACCCCACTCTTAGCAGTGGACAGATCATGGCAACAGAAACTAAACAGAGACCCAGTGAAACTAACAGAAGTTATGAACCAAATAGATTTAACAGATATCTATAGAACATTCATCCAAAACAAAAAAGAACAAAACAAAATATCTTCTTCCCAGCAGCACCTTATGGTACCTTCTCCAAAATTGACCATATAATCAGTCACAAAACAGGCCTAAACATATACAAGACAATGAAAATAATCCCATGCATCCTATCGGATCATCATGAACTAAGGCTGGGCTTCAAAAACAACAAAAGCAACATAATGCCCACATATGCAAGGAAGCTAAACAATGCTCTATTCAATGGTAATTTGGTCAAGGAAGAAATAAGGAAAGAAATTAAAGACTTTTTAGAATTCATTAAAAATGAAGGCACAACAAATTTATAGGAACTTAAGAGGAAAATTCATAGAATTTGTCTCTGAATAAAGAAATCACAGATCTCAGAAGATGGATTCTATGCCCATGGATTGGCAGGATTAATATAGTAAGAATGGTTATCTTGCCAAAACCAACCTGCAGATTCAATGCAATCCGCAATCCTCATCAAAATTCCTACTCAATTCATATTAGAGTTAGAAAGAGCACTGTGCACATTCATTTGGAATAACAAAAAATGCAGGAGAGTGAAAACTATTCTCAACAATAAAAGAACTTCTGGGGAAATCACCATCCCTCACCTCAAGCTGTATTACAGAACAATCGTGATAAAAACTACATGGTACTGGTACAGAGACAAGCAGGTAGATCAATGGAGTAGAATTGAAGACTCAGAAATGAACACACACACACACACACACACACACACACACACACATCTATGGTCACTTGATCTTTGACAAAGGAACTAAAATCATCCAGGGGAAAAAAGGATATCATTTTGGACAAATTGTGCTGGTTCAACTTGAGGTCAGCATGTAGAAGAATGCAAATTGGTCCATTTTTATCTCCCTGTACAAAGCCCAAGTCCAAGTGGATCAAGGACCTCCACATAAAATCAGATATACTGAAACTAATAGAAGAAAAAGTCCAGAAGAGCCTCAAACACATAGGCACAGGAGTAAATTTCCTGAACAGAACACGAATGGCTTATGCTCTAAGATGAAAAATCTACAAATGGGACCTCATGAAATTGCAAAGCGTCTGTAAAGCAAAGGACACTGCCAATAGGACAAACGGCAACTAACATATTAGAATAAGGTCTTTACCGATATACTGATAGAGGACTAATATCTAATATATGCAAAGAATTTAAGAAGCTAGACTCCTGAGAGGCTCTGCCAGAGCATGACAAATAGTGAGGTGAATGCTCATAGCCATCCATTGAACTGAGAACAGGATTCCCATTGAAGAAATTAGAAAAAGTATTGAAGGAGCAGAAGGGCTTTGTAACCCCATAAGAACAATACCAACTGAAGAGAATTCCCAGGGACTAAACCACCATCCTAAAAGTAGAAATGGACAGACCTGTGGCTCCCACTGCATATGTACCAGAGGATGGCCTTGTTGGGCATGCCAAGGCTGGACCCACCAATGTAGAGGAATATTAGGGTTAGGAGGCAGGAAGGGGTGGGTGGTTGGGTAGGGGAAAGAGGATAACATTTGAAATATAAATTAAAAAATCCAATAAAAAAGAAAAGCAGAAAAACAAGAAAAAGAAAGGGAAAGAAAAGTAGTTAGACTCTAGTGAACCAAATAATTCTATTAAAAGTAGGATGTAGAGCTCAACAAAGAATTCTTAACTGAGGAATATTGAAGAACTGAGAAGCAACTACAGAAGTGTTCAACATCTTTAGTTATTTGAGAAATGCAAATCAAAACACCTTAAACCAATCAGAATGGCTAAGACCAAAAACTCAGGTGACATTAGATGTTCCATTGCGGTGGGATTGCAAGCTGGTGCAACCACTCTGTAAATCAGTTTGGTGTTGCCTCAGAAAATCAGACATAGTGACCGCAGGACCCATCTATACCATACCTCAGCATATACCCAAATGATGATCCAAGATATAACAAGGACATCTGTCCCACTATATTCATAGCAGCTTTATTTATAATAGGCAGCTCAAGAAGAAGGAAGACCAAAGTGTGGATGCATAAGTCCTTCTTCGAAGGGGGAACAAAATTCTCAGGAGAGGAAATACAGAGACAATGAGTGCAGCAGAGACTGAAGGAAAGGCCATACAGAGACTGCCCAATTGGGGTTCCATCCCTTATGCAGTCACCAAACCCAGTCACTGTTGGGGATGCCAAGAAGTACTTGCTAACCAGAGCCTGATATGGATGTCTCTTGAGAGTCTCTGCCAGAGCATAATTATACAGATTAGGATCCTTGCAGCTAGCCATCAGACTCAGCATGGTGATCCCAATGGAGGAGTTAGAGAAAGGACTAAAGAAGTTGAATGAGTTTGCAATCCAGTGGGAAGAAAAACAATATCAACTAACCAGCGACCCCCAGAACTCCCACAACTAAACCACCACCCAGAGAGTACACATGGGGGAACTCATGGCTCCAGCTTCATATGCAGCAGAGGATGGCGTTGTCTAGAATCAAAAGGAGGAGAAGCCCTTGGTCTTGTGAAGGCTCTTTTCCTCAGTGTAGGGGAATGTCAGGATGTTGAGGTGGGAGTGGGTGAGTGAGAGTGGGAGTATCCTTATAGAAGCAGGAGAGGAGGTATAGAGTAGTGATAAGGGAATAACATTTGAAATGTTAATACTTAAAATAGCCAATAAAATGAAGAATAATAATAATTACATATAAAAAGTGACCAATGAGGTAATCACTATATTATTTATCTTTCTTTTATCAAAGAATATAGAGATTACATAATTGTATCTACATTCAAACCACTTTAGAGTCAAGCTGGTTTTCAAAGAGCTATCTTGATATTTGTTTCTGAATTGTTTTGAAAACATTTCTTTGTAAATATATTTGGTTTGTGTCTCAAAGCTGATTATTTTCTTCAATGGATATTTTAATTCTTTTCTTCAAACTAAATTTACATTCCTCTATGTTCACATCAGAGGTGAAATCTTAACTGCTTCAGATACTTATATTTTATAGGAAATAGTTCTGTCTTTTCAGTAGGAATAGCAGCACACCCAAGAGATGATTTCATGTTTCAGAAAGGATTCAGATTCCTTGAAATTCAATACATGTATTTAGTGCCACAGAACTTTCTTCTCCTCATTTTAAAAGCTTGGTCTAACCAGGTAGACAGAGTGCAATGGGATTGAACTAAAGCTTCACAGCACTAGGAAACTCTGAGGCAACCTGTTGCTATGGAGTTAGGGTGAGAATGATGGGCCAGCTCAGTTGACAGACAACTGAGGTCAATAATGTGCTCAATCTGATATCAGAAAGCTAAACCAAGAGATAAAATGTACAACTAATACAGAAGCAAGCCACACTAGGTACATCATAGGAACTGAATGTACAGATAATTAGTAATTCCATCTTTCTGTGTAATTCTAAACCATGGGGCAGTTGTACACAAAAACCACACAGTAGGTTGGAGGCTTATACACCACAGAATGAGTGTGAGGATTTTCCTTAAGGATTTATCTCTTAGAGAATTTTGTTGCCTTGTTAGCCAATACAGCATCTGACTATTCACATAATGACAGTCCAGAAAAAAGCAAACAGGAAAACTTAAATGTAATAAAGTGGTAACTCTTTCATTTGTGAGGTATATTCTGGTCATAGTCCTCCTTTAACGGTGTGCCTTCTTTACCAAGGTTGGGGAGTACTGACCTTTTATTTGTACTATGAATTCCACTGCAACATCAAAACCCAATCCTAGCCATACAGAAAATTTAAGAGCCTTGAGAGTCACTCAATATTTTCAATCATGATTATTGATTTGACTCTCAGCCCTGATTACTGAATATCTACCTTAATTCTACTAATCTAAGCCTGTTCTTTGTCCTTACTAGTCCAGGCATATATCTTGATCTGTAGTATAAAATTTCTCCAAGTTGTAGAAACCTAATATGCCATTGCCAGTCCTCAAAGAAGGTTCACATCTAAAAGTCAAATACATGAATAGTCTGGCTTCTCCTGCTACCGAAGAAATCGTGTAACTCTAAGCCATAGCTCTCTGACCAACTGGAGACACCTTTCACTCCAAGTGGTAGTACCTGTTAGAATAAGGACCAGTGCTGACCAGATCCCCAACCTGGAGAAATCCATTCCTCCCCACAGCTCTCTCTGGACTAGAGTGGAAAAGGTTATACTGTGACTTGAGAGCACTTCCTGATTTGTGATACAAACCAGTACCTTGTTCCTCCATGCTCCTTATCAGGAACACTATATTGAACTAAATTCTATGACAGCAAACTGCATGCTACTTCTAAAAGGTTGTAACAATTAGATAATTTGTTTGCCTTGGCTGTTTGATTCAGAGGAACTTCTCAGGATTTGATGTGAAAGGCATTGTGAGGCTGCTCTCTATAGTCTCCTCTGCCCCTTCATCTGTCTGTTTTTCTGTTTGTATCTTGTCTCTCTCTGTCTCTGTATCTCTATTTGTCCCTATCGGTGTTTCTGTCTGTCTGCCTTTGTCTCTCCTATGTGTCAGTCTCTGTCCTTGTCTCTGTCTCTGTCTGTGTTTCTGCCTCTCTGTCTATCTCTGTTTCTGTCTCTGTCTCTCTTCCTCTCTTTCTATGTCTCTCTCTGTCCTTTCACTCTTAATGAAGCTTCTTTCCAATCTTTAAAGAGCTGCTTCCTTCATTATAGATCCTATGATGTTTAGATTTTCCATACAGTAATTGTTTCTGTCTAATGTTCTCCCTTCCAGGCATGGTCTTGAGGCTCTAGCATTCTAGTATATCTCAAACCAGACAGGAACTATGAATGATGTGTCAGTATTCTTTCTGGACCAGCTGATGGTGATAGTGTGTTAGCCCCTCTGAGACTAGGGAGTGTGAGGAGTTCCCTCATCCTTTACCTTCTTTACTAAGAACTGTCTTCATGGGAATGCTTTTCTTCATCTTTACGCAGGTCTCTGTTCCAGCAAGGGACAGAGCTTGCAGGAACAATCACATTTCTCCTGGTGATAAGCTCCATATTGCAGAACGTTCTCTGTCATTAGCTTAGTGGTTCTTTGCATGCCTGAACCACTAAATCAATACTGTCTTCAGCTTCTAGACAGCCTTGAATTTGAAGAGGCTAAGTTGTTCTAACCCTGCATGCATAGAAAGTTTTGCCCTTCCTAACACGTGCTGATGATTAAGCTCTATATCCAGAAGAAATGATGCAATGTCCGTTTATAGAAAGATATCATTCTCTATAGCCATGGTCCCTGGAGAGAAGTAACACCATAGCAAGAAACAAATCCAATTCACAGTGGTTTCAAACAAAAATTATCAAATAAATAAAAGATTGGCTTCTTCCCATTTCTTATACCTGTATTGAGATGGTAAAGAGTAACTTGTTTAATGGTCTCACTCCTGTTCTGTGTCTCTCAAGAGCAGCCATTATCTGAAAAATTCCCAAACTCTATAATATAAGGAAAAAGAAAATATTCCCAGGCTTCACATAGGCATTATTTATTGAGTCAGGAAGTAGCATACATATTTCTGTTTGAAATTTACAAGAATTAGATACTGACCTCAACTGGGCTCAAAACAAACTCATAAATAATCAGATGCTTTTAATGGGGGAGAGCTAGAAATGCTGTCCCACATATTACTAGGAATTTTTACAGTGGCCATGCTTGCTATGAGCACCAAGACTTGCCTGACCTAATGTAAAAAAATATAAAAACATGGGAGAAAAGATAGGAAGGTAAGGAAAATAAACCCTGGTGCTCACAAACTGAAATATAACAGAAAACTGCTGAGGTGGTGGCAGAAATCGAGACAGATCCGAGAACCATCTTTACAGAGAAGAAAATCCAAAGGTGAGCAGGAATCACTGGAACAACTGACACCCAAAAGTATTCAAAAGCACTGCCCCCTGCTCCAAAAACCCTCAAAGTTTCTGTGTACTTCGTAGTTTTTAACTAGTTGCCAATAGCAGTAGTACACTAGAAGGTTTTCCTATGAAAATCATAAAACATGTTAGCAGATTCTGCACCAAGACTAGAAATGAGAAATATTGATGTTCCAGGTTTACAGGTCAATATTGGTTTAGAGACGGACACAGGCCAAGCTTTGGCTTCCAATCACAGCCTGCGAAACCCTGAATGGGAAGGGACTTTGTCACAGAGTTTGTGACAGGGTTGAGAGCTTGGGACTGAGCCCCTAGTTCTATTCAGTATTAACGGATCACTGATTTCAATGGCTTCCTCAATGTAACCTGACAAGGAAACTCTATGAGGAAACAAGTTGCACAGCATGCCTTTTGTTGAGGTGAGGTACAGTGTGTCTGAGAGCTTGTATTTGATCGTCATCATTACATTCCAGTGGTGTGACTTTTTAACTTCTGAATGGAACAATGTTCAATGACTGGATAGACTTTGTGGTTATCGTATAAGACACTTTAGTCTTTCTTTTGTTTGTTTTGATAAAGTTGCAGAGTAATTTATTGGGATACTCTTCATATTTGAGAATAAATTCAAAATGGGCCAGCACACTTTACTATGCTCCATACTTAACTGTACAGAGGGAACAGTAGTAGTAACTGGTTAACATAGGAGCACTCATTCATAGATTTGAATGAACCATCCATACCTTCCTTCTACAGAAATGATTTAAACAACTGGTTTAACATATTATATTTCAACAAAGGCAAAATAAATAGGGAAGGACAAGGTATATATTAGATAATAATATAAAACCATACTGAAATTTATGTTTGAAGTAAAGTGAAATACAGGCCAGTGCAATGAGCTTACCATTGGACCATAGAAAATACCACTAAATGCCAGAAAGGATGAGTGAAAATACTTATTTCTCTTTAGATGTTTATAAATCCTTATTTCCCCTTCCTAGATGTTTATAAATCTTATTTCTCCTTCTTAAATATTTATAAAATATTTGGAAACAAATAAAACAAAATAAATTTATTTGTGTATATTTACAGAAATTATTAGGGTGAGGAATAGAATTGTTGGGTGCAAGCCAGTAGAATGAAGACAGGAATTAAAAGGTGAATTCATTTTTTAGCAAAGGTACATATATGTAATTATGATTTTATCTTATTCGAAACAATTTTACAAAATAGTGTAATAGTCAATGACTTAGCCAGTACTAAAAACTAAAATTTGAAGCTAAGCAATGAAGCCAATACAAGGTTTCATCGTAGGATGTGATATAGAATTACAAGAAGTACATTTGTCTAAAATACCACTGAAGTTTAATCTTTTCTTTAGTAATGTATGGAGTTTATTCAGAAGAATCAGTTTGACAATGCACATCAAACTTTGCATTTCAGTTCTTTCAGTTCTTTGAAGAGTGATTCTAAGAATTTTTTTTTTTTTTTTTAGAAATCAGAAACTCACCGATTAGAGCTTTATAATTGCTGGAAAATTTGATCAGTTCACCAATTTAGAGCAGTTTCAGAGAAAGCCAGTCGATGTAGGGCTTTATTGATGTAAGTCCTTGGGAAAAGTTAACTGAGCTACAGTTTGTGTGACTGCATTTGGCTTTATAAATTATCTCTGTGGTGAACCCTTCACATAATCCGAAGTGTAAAAGAGAAGTGGGGATGAGAAAACATCACTCAGCTCCGAATCTCTAATGTGTTTCTCATCATTTGTCTTCCAAAAGCATCTCAAAATGCGCTTGTCCTCAACATGAGATTGTCAGCCTGGTTGATTATCCAGTGATGCTTCCTTGGAAGACCTCGTCTCCTGTTTCTCCAGCCATCTACACCTTTCCTTCAAAATGATTTTTATTTTCCTTGTTTTCTCTTTTGTTCCTAAGAGTATGTGCTTTCTGAATACTATGATGATTAAGATGAATCCAGAAAGTGATTTTTCATATTGGTTGTCTACCAGTTTTCTCTGAAACGACAAGAGAGTTAGAGAGAAAGATACCTACTCCCCCCACCCCCATAGACTGTCATTATCAGTGTCGAGTACCGACCTTCAGATCTGCAAGGCTATAAACAAGAGAAGCACAAAATCTTCAGTTCTATTAAGTTACTAGTACCTCTCCCTTAAGTTAAAATCCAGCATATAATATGTTCTCTCTGCTCGATATATACTGGTTGCATGGAAGAAAAAAAACTACTAGTTTCTAAATAAAAATCCCATGAAAGTGAAAATTTTCAAAAGATGTTCCATTAAAATTGAATTTGAGACAGGGTCTTAGTTAGGGTTTGATTGCTGTGAAGGGATACCAAGACCAAAGCAACTCTTATAAAAGAAAACATTTAATTCTGGCTGGCTTGTAGTATCAGAGTTTCAGTCCATTGTCATCATGGTAGGAAATATGTCATCCTGCAGGCAGATATGGTGCTGGAGAAGGAGCTGAAAGTTCTATGTCTTCATCCAAAGGTAACCAGAAGGAGACTATCTTCTGTAGGCAGCCAGCTCAAGGCTCTGAACCACACTGGCAGACTTGAGTATACATATACATATACATATACATATACATATACATATACATATACATATACATATACATATACATATACATATACATATACATATACATATACATATACATATACATATACATATACATATACATATACATATACATATACATATACATATACATATACATATACATATACATATACACTAGCCTCCACAGTAACACAACTCTAACTAGAACGAAGACAGCATAAAATTACCACGCTATTTTCCAAGATTGTATGAGTTTTCAGAGAAAGGTTTAATCACTCATGATAATATTTATTTATTCACTTTACATACTGATCACACCTTTACTTCCTCCATATCCCACACTCACATTTCCCTCCTCCTTTCCCATCTCACCTTCTCCTCAGAGAAAAGAAGACCCCTACCCACCCATGGGAACCAGTATTCCCTGGCATATCAAGTCTCAGTAGTACCAAGCTCTCCTTCTCCCACTAAGGTCAGACAGGGAGCCCAGCAAGGGGAAAGGGATCCAAAGGCAAGCAACAGAGCCAGGGACAACCCCCTGCTCCAAATTGTTAGGGAACCCACATGAAGACCAAACTACCCATCTGCTACATATGTTTAGTGGGCCTAGGTCCAAACCATGTATGTTCTTTGGTTGGGACTTCAGTTTCTGTGATTCACCCATGGGCCTATTTTAGTTGGTTCTGTAGGTCCTCTTGTGTTGTCCTTAACCCCTATGGCCTACTCAATCTTGTCCCCCACTCTTCCACAAGATTCCCTGAGCTCATTTTGGCTGTGGGTCTCTGTATCTGTTTCCATCAGCTGCTGGATGAAGATGCTCAAAAGTAAGCTATACTAGGTTTCTTCCTGAAAGCACAGCAGAAAATCATTAACAGTATCAGGAGTTGGCATTCTACAATGGAGAGGGATCTCACTCAGAAGGGGAAATAAAATAGACATTGGAAGTGAATGAAGTGATAGAACTGGGTGGAGGAAGGGGAACAGGGAGAGGATCAGGGATGGAGATCAGATGTGGGGAGGGGAGAAATAGGAGAGGGAACTGAAATCAATGGTGGGGTAAAGGGGCTCCTGGGAAGCTATGGAAGTGACCTTAGGTGAGACTCCTAAAAATGGGATAAGGACCCAGTGTTATAAATTTTTTAACTTCAGTAATCTGAGTATTTTATAGCAGTAATTTTATGAAAAGAAAATAATATTTCCTTTGTTTCTATTAAGTCCCTTCAGATCACTAATGTCAAACAAATGTCCTGGAGTCAGCATGTCCTCAAGGATGTCGAAGCTCAATGCTGGACATTGCGGGGTGTGTGTGTGTTTTTGTGTGTGTGTATGTGTGTGTGTTTGTGTATTTGTGGGTATGTGTTTGTGGGTGTGTTTGCGGGTGTTTGTGTGTGTCTTTAATGATGCACACAGGAAATTTCAAATAAAATAGTCATGTGGAAAGGTTGCACAAAATGTAGATCCTATTATAGTTTAGTTAAGTAGAGCATAGTCTTTGAAAAAATTACTCCAAACTCAGTGTAACATTGAACAAATATTCACCTGGTCCTTAATGAAACAACCAAGGGTATTAATAGATGATAAAGTTTTCTAGAAGCTAGTATATATACATTAGTAGCTTTGATATCTACTCAAAGAATTAAAGAAGTAAGATTATCCACTATGAAGAGGAATAGTGTGATGCATTAGTGTGAAAAAATTGTTCAATAAAGTTTACTCTGAAAAGCCATGGAAGTTGCTCTTATTTGAAGAATGTGCCAAAATATTCAATGTAGAAAAAATTAATCAGAAACCAGTACTTGATTACATGAAAAGTACAAATAAAAAGTGAGAATAAATTTTATTTTCTGTAAAACTATAAAAGCCTCTCAAGAAATGTCAGGGACAGTGAAGCACTTGGGTATCCTGTCGTTTTATTGGAATTACAATGATACATTATTATTCATGAGAATATTTGAGGTTATATGTTTCCTGTTTTAAGACTAGGAAACTTTATGCTTGATAGAAAGATGATTGACTTCAAGGCCAGATTGTTTGTTAACAACAACCTGTTGAAGATTCCAGCTTCAGCTCTCTAACACACCCTCTTTTGACATTCAGAGATGTTAAACAATTATACAATGACCTACATGTCAGAAATGTTGACAGTCAAAAATTGAAAGAATAACCTTATAAGTCAGAGAACCTCAGCTCTAAGATATGGTTTCTAAATCTTGCTAGCAAGATATCCAACAAATCAATTACTTAAAAGTATAGTTATTAAACACTCCCTAGTTTCTGTAGAACCTGTGAACGATCACCTATAAACTCAAAAAGAGAATCATTCCAAACATTGATGCTGAAAACTGAATATGTTTAAAAGCATGAATAAACCAGAACTGACTTTATGTCTTATAAGTATTTAGAAAAACTAAGTACTAGAAATTTACCCTCCTGTCATTTTTAACCATTTATTTCATATTAAAATATTTCTGTACTTATAGTTTTGATATAAAATTTTAATTGTAAAATATTATTTAATGGTTCAGTATTTAACTTTGTAATGCTATGTTAAAAAATAGTCTTGAAAGACAATAAAACAAAAATTACAATAACCATAAAACTGTTGTATTCAAACAAAATCTTTCCTTACTATCTAAAATATAAGAAAAATATGATATTCCTAATGCACGTACATAATTTGATGAATATACCATGGTAGAATATATTCTGAATAATAATGTTCACATTTCTTATAAAAAATCAATAAACCAAATTCATACTCTGTTATTATACTTCATTATTTTGTTATAATTTCTTATTTTTTCATGAAGTCAAAATATTTTTATATAAGATTCAAGAAAACCCCCGTTGAAGGAATCAGAGAAAGAACTAGAAGAGCTTGAAGGGGCTCGAGACCCCATATGTACAACAATGCCAAGCAACCAGAGCTTCCAGGGACTAAGCCACTACCTAAAGACTATACATGGACTGACCCTGGACTCTGACCTCATAGGTAGCAATGAATATCCTAGTAAGAGCACCAGTGGAAGGGGAAGCCCTGGGTCCTGCTAAGACAGAACCCCCAATGAACTAGACTGTTGGGGGAGGGCGGCAATGGGGGAGGGGTTGGGAGGGGAACACCCATAAGGAAGGGGAGGGGAGGGGATGTTTGTCCGAAACCGGAAAGGAATAACACTCAAATGTATATAAGAAATACCTCAAGTTAATAAAAAAAAAAAAAAAGTCTCGGCTAATAACATGACCCAAAAAGTCAAAAAATTTGAATATCTTTCTGGTTTATTTTGTTAAATTATAATGCATTCAAAATTAAATACCTCACACATAAATGGATTTCTGTGATCTTATTTCAAAAAATCAATTTTTGAATTAAAAGTTTTGTTTAGGTCACAGTAAGACTGAAGAATCTCTCAAATTATTTTCAAAAGCTTAAACACATCATAACATTCTTTAAAAGAAATGATTGTTTTCCTAGATGAAAACCTCTTCTAATATATTTGAGTTTCATTGGATTCTGCCAAAGGAAACTGACTCATTCTAATCTTGTATATTTACTCATATATATATATATGCATATATATACTCATATATATTTATATATACACTCATATATTTATTTATATATATTCACTCATATATTTATATATATATAAATTTACTCATATATATATATATATATGTATATAATCCTGGAAGTTAAAGTATTGTGATGATTACTTTCACAATCTAGAGGCAAGATTTGAATCATTGTTCATTGGCTGCCCAAGGTACAAACATCTGTGCTATTATCTAAAAGGTCAAATGGGACTGAAAAGGGATGTGTTAAGAAGTGTGATGCTACAATTGCTCACAAAGAAAGTTCATTTTCAGCATTTTCAAAATAAGACTTATTCTGGAGCTCTCTCATCTTCTCTATTGACATGCCTCATATGGACTAAGTTTTTTTTTTTCCAAAGCATTATCAGTGTTGCTGAAAAATTTTAAAGAAAAAAATGAGTAAAGTTAACTTAAGAACAAGAGAATATTTCTTTCCTATAATCATGCAAGAGAGCTATTTTGAAAGCAGGTGTGCAGTGGCTTGAATTTGTCGAATTTAGTCTTACCTATGACTCACTGTTGGGAAACGTTGACCTATTCAATTTTAAAAATAGAACGTTTTGAATAAGCTGGCCTATAGAGAAGTCAAACTAATAGCAACCATCAGCGACATAATTTTAAAGCATGTTTTTCTACTTCCTCACTCGATTGTTGAAGAAAAGAGAAATTACTGGACATTTCCATAGACCTTACCTTCTTTGTCCACTGTCTCATTATGTTGCTAAGGCTGCTCCATTGTAAACATGTATTTGTGCTTCTGGCTGCTTAGAAGATGTTAGGTTGGTTCTTTTGACCATGAACTTATTTCTCCTGAGATTTTCAGTGTGGAAGATGCCAAGGCTGTGTCCTATCTATAGGCGTGTACTAGTGTGAACAGTTACAATACCATTTTTTTCTTTTTTGGAATGCCTCAATTGTCTTCTATTAGTTTTATTGACTACATTTTATAACTTCATTTCTATCACAGAGAGAACATTATTCTTTTTTTTCATGTCAGGCTATCACAGCCTAAACAGAAGAACAATCTGTGCAAATTGATAGATTGTTCATATTCATGTACAATCACATCAACTATTTTACCACACTGAATACATCTGTCTTTCCTTACTTTTACTGAATTCCACATTTACTTCTTTTCTTTTCTTTTCCCGTTTGTACTTGATGGGTTACTTCTCCTCTTGCAAGACACTTATGTGTCTAATGGATGGTAAACATTTCAACACCAACTCTATCCATATGTTCTTCATGTCTTGTACAGCTCTGTGATGGTACTCTATGTTGTTCATTTCATGAGGTTCAGAATAACCAGAGAAACACATTTCTGGGTGTGTCCAGGAGAGTGTGTTTATCATAGCTAACTTCTACTGCCAACTTGACACAGATTAAAAATATTAGAGAATAGAGAAGCTCAAGCGAAGAATCGCCCTATCATATAAGTATATGGTAGGTCTGTGGACAATTTTTCTTTTACGGAGTTGAGGACCAAACCCAGGGCCTTGCGCTTGCTAGGCAAGCGCTCTATCACTGAGCTAAATCCCCAAAACCTGTGGACAATTTTTAATTGATAATTTATTTAAGAGAGTCCACTATGGACAGGGCAGTTTCGGGGCAGGTAGGCCTGGATTGTATAAGAAAAGGAGCTCAGCAAGCCAGCTTCTGCTTCAAGCTTCTGATTTCCTGTTTTGGTTTCTCTAGATGATGGACTATACCTTGTAACATAAAATAAAACTTTTCCTTTCCAAATTGAGTTTGATCTATGCTTTTCCGTGTCAGAAGAAAACTAATACAGTGCTTTCACATTCGCCTTCAGTGTAGATAACACTATCCAGTGGGTTGGAGTTTCAGTGAGGAAAAAATGAAGAAGCACACAGGTGGAGTGCTAGCATTCACCTCTCGGCTTCCTCTCTGCAGATGCAATGTGATTAGCTGCCTCATAGTCATACAACCACATCTACGACAGTCGTGACAAGCATGCCTTCTCCATCTTGATGTAATATACCCCCAGTCTATGGTACAAAGCAAACTGTTTCTTTCTATTGTCACATTCTTTGTCCTGAGAAGAAAATAATATAACCTTAGGGCTTCAACTTATTAATTTGTCCTTTGATACAATACATTCCCTTTATCTTGTGTCTGTCTTTAAATTCACTCATTTCTATGTAGCTCCATGATGAAAAGACCTTACTTTCATGCAGAGAGAACAAATGAGTGATACATTTGTGTTTCTGTATGATATGCACACTTCCTTCTTTAATGGGAACTATAGCTTGATGTCATCCACTATCTGTACTTATTTCCAACTTTTCTATGTCTACACAGCCATTGAAATCTTCAAAGGTTTAATTCTCATTCTCTTCCAAATACATAAAATTATTCAAAACAACTTAATTCATAAAATGCTTACTTGTACTACCCATATAGTCTGACATCCTTCAGTTCTTGTCTGCACAAGAAAAATCAGGCTATTTTTATTAATTGGTTCTATCTATTTGTTCATTTAAAGCACTTTTAAAATTACCCTTTCAGTTGCTATTGTTTTTGAGCATTTATCAGATGTTCAAATGTTGTTTTATGTAACTACATTTAATTATTTTAATAGTCATGCTAGATATTATTTTAATTGTTGATAGTATCTTACTACAAATAAGGACATGAGAATAAATCACTACGTTCCTTGCATAAATGTTGTAAAGTTTGTATCTAAGAAAAAACAATGCTAAATCTGTAATTCAAGAATGTTGACAACTCCCTGGCATTAATGAGTTCTGTGCAAGGTTTAGATTTTGTTTACCTCTCTTCTGACAGGATAAATGGAGGGGCTGCAACAATGACTATTAGCTGAACTGGAAAGAAAGAGACTGCTATTCGTTTGACTGTGGAAACAAAGCTAGCCCAGAATTTAATAGGAAGCAGAATTTCCCCACATCTGTAGTTGTAAAATATCACAACAAGCCTCTTTTAACTTTTTGTGTTTCAATGGCAATGGTGTTCTGTAAGATTTTCCTCCTCTCATTTGCCACTGAAGACACCTGGTTACTAAATTCTGCTCATCTTGTGACACACACAATCCTACATTTTTAAAATTTTTCTTTAAATTTTACATCTATAAAAATCCAATATTTGATTGATTAATTAATTAAGTTTTACACTCCAGATACTTTGTCCCAGTTTTATTAAATTGGGTATTTCTTATTACATTTCAAATGTTATTCCCTTTCCTGGTTTCCCCTGTCCATCAGTCCCCAGTCCTTCCCCTCCCTTTCTATATGGGTGTTCCCCTCCCCATCCTTCCCCATTACCGCCCCAACAATCCCTCCCTATGCTTGGGGTTCAGCCTTGCAATACCAAGGGCTTCCCCTTCCACTGGTGCCCCAAGAAGGCTATTCACTCTTACCTATGCAGTTGGAGTTCATGGTCAGTCCACATATACTCTTTGGGTAGTGGTTTTTAGTCCATGAAGCTCTGGTTGGTTGGCACTGTTGTTTTTATGGAGTCACAAGCCCCTTCAGCTCTTTCTCTCCTTTCTCTAATTCCTCCAACAGGGGTCCCATTCTCAATTCAGTGGTTTGCTGCTAGCATTCGCTTCTGTATTTGACATGTTCTGGCTGTCTCTGAGGAGAGATCAACATCCGGTTTCTGTCAGCCCGCACTTCTTAGCTTCATTCATCTTATCTAGTTTTGGTGACTATATATACACACACACACACACACACACACACACACACACACACACACACACACACACACACATATGGGTCACATGTGGAGCAGGCTCTGAATAGCCGCTCCTTCAGGTCTCTGCTCTAAACTTCTGCCTCCATATCCCTCCCATAAGTATTTTTGTTCCCTTTTAAAGAAGGAGTGAAT
>NC_046157.1:32393068-32395022 GCF_011064425.1 Rattus rattus | reverse complement strand
TTCTCTTAGTCTGTGTGTTTTGAGCTTTAGCAAGGTTTCTTTTCGTTTATGTAGGTGCCCTTTGTATTTGGGGCATAGATATTTAGGATTGAGAGTTCATCTTGGTGGATTTTTCCTTTGATGAATATGAAGTGTCCTTCCTTATCTTTTTTGATGACTTTTAGTTGAAATTGATTTTATCTCGATATTAGAATGGCTACCCAGCTTGCTTCTTCTGACCATTTTGCTTGGAAAGTTGTTTTCAGCCTTTCACCTGAGGTAGTGTCTGTCTTTGTCTCTGAGGGTGAGTTTCCTGTAGGCAGAATGCAGGGTCCTCGTTAAATATCCAGTTTGTTAATCTATGTCTTTTTATTGGGAGTTGAGACCATTGATGTTGAGAGATATTAAGGAATAGTAATTATTGCTTCCTGTTATATTCATATTTGGATATGAGAATGTGTTTGTGTGCTTTTCTTCTCTTTGTTTTGTTGCCAAGACGATTAGTTTCTTGCTTCTTCTAGGGTATAGCTTGCCTCCTTATGTTGGGCTTTACCATTTATTATCCTTTGTAGTGCTGGATTTGTAGAAAGATATTGTATGTAAAATTTGGTTTTCATGGAATATCTTGGTTTCTCCATCTATGTTGATTGAGAGTTTTGCAGGATACAGTAACCTGGGCTGGCATTTGTGTTCTCTTAGGGTCTATGTGACATCAGTCCAGGATCTTCTGGCCTTCATAGTTTCAGGCTAAAGTTCTGGTGTGATTCTGATAGGTCTGCCTTTATATGTTACTTGACCTTTTTCCTTACTGCTTTTAATATTCTTTCTTTATTTTGTGCGTTTGGTGTTTTTGACTATTATGTGACGGAGGTGTTTCTTTTCTGGTCCAATCTATTTGGAGTTCTGTAGGCTTCTTGTATGCCTAAGGGTATCTCTTTTTTTAGGTTAGGGAAGTTTTCTTCTATGATTTTGTTGAAGATATGTACTGGTCCTTTGAGCTGGGAGTCTTCACTCTCTTCTATACCTATTATCCTTAGGTTTGATCTTCTCATTGAGTCCTGGATTTCCTGTATGTTTTGGACCAGTAGCTTTTTCCGCTTTACATTATCTTTGACAGTTGAGTCAATGATTTCTATGGAATCTTCTGCTCCTGAGATTCTCTTTCCATCTCTTGTATTCTGTTGGTGAAGCTTGTTTCTACAGCTCCTTGTCTCTTCTTTTGGTTTTCTATATCCAGGGTTGTTTCCATGTGTTCTTTCTTGATTGCTTCTATTTCCATTTTTAATTCCTTCCACTGTTTGATTGTGTTTTCCTTTAATTCTTTCAGGGATTTTTGTGTCTCCTCTGTATGGGCTTCTACTTGTTTATTTATGTTTTCCTGGAATTCTTTCATGCATTTTTGATTCCTCTCTGTAGGCTTCTACTTGTTCTCTAAGGAAGTTCATCATGTCTTTCTTGAAGTTCTCAGCATCATGGTTAAATATGATTTTGAATCTAGATCTTGCTTTTCTGGTGTGTTTGGATATTCGTGTTTGCTTTGGTGGGAGAATTGGCTCCCGATGATGCCATGTAGTCTTGGTTTCTGTTGCTTGGGTTCCTGCGCTTGCCTCTCGCCATCAGATTATCTCTAGTGTTACTTTGTTCTGCTATTTCTGACAGTGGCTAGACTGTCTTATAAGCCTGTGTCTCAGGAGTGCTGTAGATCTGTTTTCCTGTTGTCTTTCAGCCAGTTATGGGGACAGAGTGTTCTGTTTTCAGGCGCGTAGTTTTTCTTCTCTCTAGGTCTTCAGCTGTTCCTGTGAGCCTGTGTCTTGAGTTCACCAGGCAAGTTGTTTGTAGCAGAAAAGTTTGTCTTACCTGTGGTCCCCAGGCTCAGGTTTGCTCGCGGGGTGTTGCCTATGAGCTCTCCACGGCCTCAGCAGCCAGGAAGATCTGCGCCGCCCCTTCCGGGAGGTTCCGTGCACCAGGGTTCCAG
>NC_046157.1:32392910-32393008 GCF_011064425.1 Rattus rattus | reverse complement strand
CGTGAACAAGAAAAGTCCGCCTCTCTGAAGGTTTAGCTCTCCCTCCCACGGGATTTGGGTGCAGAGAGCTGTTTATCCGGTCGGTCCCTTCAGGTGCG